>NC_045733.1:5327500-5627500 GCF_008692095.1 Etheostoma spectabile | reverse complement strand
GTTTATCAACAGGTTTTAGGGCATTCAGCATTTACATTATTAACTTCTTATGATATAAGAACTGACCCACACAATGTGCCAAACATAATGAACCACATGAAGAGACAGTAGCATATGTCAGCAACAGCTGAGAAGATTTGGGTCTGTGGTGAACAGGTCCAGGGGTCCCTGGTGTAGGGACCAGGGACCCAAAGTTAAATTATGTTGAGGGATCAACTTAGACCACTGAAATTCTAAAGAATGAGAACCACTGAGTTACATAAGTTCTATTCCTTTAACCTTTGTGCCAATGTTCAGTAATGTTTGGCCCTCATCCTCTGGCCCCACTTACTGTTTTTACTTTTGTGAAAATAAAGACTATTTGTTCATTTTAAAAAACATCAAATTAATTATTTACAGTTACATTAGAGATGCAGAGGTTAGAGATGCACAATAGTGGCCCAACGTTGCAGTATCGTATTATATATATATATATATATATATATATATATATATATTATATATAATACATATTATGGCATGCCGTTTAGGAAATAATATATATATATGAAGTTATCCATCTGAATATATGGAATGAAGTCTGAATATATGGAATGGAAGTCTGAATATATGGAATGAAGTCTGATATATGGAATTGAAGTCTGAATATATGGAATGAAAGTCTGAATATATGGAATGAAGTCTGAATATATGGAATGAAAGTCTGAATATATGGAATGAAAGTCTGAATATATGGAATGAAGTCTGAATATATGGAATGAAAGTCTGAATATATGGAATGAAAGTCTGAATATATGGAATGAAGTCTGAAATATGGAATGAAAGTCTGAATATATGGAATGAAGTCTGAATATATGGAATGAAGTCTGATATATGGAATGAAGTCTGAATATATGGAATGAAAGTCTGAATATATGGAATGGAAGTCTGAATATATGGAATTGAAGTCTGAATATATGGAATGGAAGTCTGAATATATGGAATGAAGTCTGAATATATGGAATGAAGTCTGAATATATTGAATGAAGTCTGAATATGGAATGAAAGTCTGAATATATGGAATGAAGTCTGAATATATGGAATGGAAGTCTGAATATATGGAATGAAAGTCTGAATATATGGAATGAAAGCTGACGTCATTACGGCGCTGGCGCCATCTTGTGTTGTGGCTGATTAATCAGGATGTAACAAATGTGGACGCTATGAGTGAATCGGCTAGGAATCTAGTGTCAGCTATTTGAGCAATGAAGAGATTATTAACACTCTGGCAAATGCATGTACGGGCCAAAAATACTGGTAACCGTATCCAGTGCCCACACCATTAGCTTCCAGTTGAAGTGTTACTTCTGCCGACATCTCCCAAAGAGACTCATAAATTCCTTCAAGAATGATGCATAATGTTCTTTCGGCAACGTTTTGTTGAACAGGATTGCTTATAAGCACTAAGAAGTTCGCAATAATGGAAATATGATCCTCAAGGTGACGCTATCTAATTTCCAAACTGTTTGTGTCGTTGGAGTATGACCAGTTGTTGCAAAAAAAACCCTGCAGTTCAACAAAGTATTGGACTATTTCAGCCGATGCCATTTTGTAAATCCAGTGAATTCAGAAAGGTATCCCTTTGGTGACATTTTTGTAAATGTTTCCAATTTTCTTTCCTATTTTAACTTCATTCCATATATTCAGACTTCTTCCCATAATTCAACTTTCTTAAATATTCAGACCATCCATATTTCAGACTTCATCCATATATTCAACTTACCAATTTCAGACTTTATTCCTAATTTCAGATTTATTCCATATATCAGACTTTCCTTCCAATATTGATTTCTTCCAAAATTTTCAGAGGGATAAACTTCATATAAAATATTTTTTCCTAAAGGGACCAAATATATATTTATATAAATATTAATAATATATATATAATATTTTATAGTATATAGGCAGTAAGCTCAGGTGTGTTCCCCAATTTCTGCTTAATTTAAAATTTGTGCCATAACTCCTCCCATCTTTTTCCGAGATTGGAGAGTTGTAATCATTTGCTGTGCATGTCATTCCTCGTGAATGGTGGATCCATTCAGACCGTTACGACGCAGAGGCCCATTTGGGTCTCTGCGTTCTGACAGAGTTTAGAGGTGTCCGTACGCTGCTCTTTATCGGAGGTCTACGCATGGATGCAACGCGTCACTGCCCCCAGCAGAGCGAGTCCACTACAATGAACTGAAGTTGCTACACTACCAGCCGCGCTGCTCACCTCTATTGTTACAGAGAGAGTGGACACGAAGCGATGGACGAGTCTGTGATACTCAGAGCTCATACCTGAAGCGCCGGACGGGTCTGTAATACTCAGAGCACATACCTAAACCGGAGAAATGCACCTGGGATGGCTCGTGAAAAAAATGTTCTCATTTGCGACAATTTGAAAATTCCACAGACAGGGAGCGCTCTTGAAGCCCCTCCCCCACTAACACAGAACGTTTAGGAACGTTAGGGAACGTTAGTTTTTGGTTCTCTAAAGGTTCGTTCGAACCAAACCAAAGCTAACGTTTAGGGAACGTTCCCTCCTGGTTATAACGTTCTCTAAACGTTAAGAGAACCAACCAACGGTAACGTTCCCCTGCGGTTGCGCCGTACCTTCACACAACGTTCCCGTTTGGTTGTTTTTGGTTGTTCGGAGTTAGAAGTAGCATGGTTTGTCACTTGATTTATTCACTCAAAAATGATTTGACTTATAAATTTAAGAAAGCATAACATTTATTTTAAGGCTGATATCAATTTAGCTTAAATAGTACTTTTGTGCTTGACTTCGGTTTTTTTAACTGTCTTCGTGAAACAACTTAAAAGAGGAATCTATCAATGGGACGATTTTCACAACTAAGATAATTCACTTCTTTATTCAGTTTGAAAACCTAACCGTTACAACCCCACACCAGTAGGGGGCCGCTGCTCTGAGCAGACCGATTCCCCCGTTAGAAGAAGAGAAAGCCACAGGAGGACCACGCGGCCTCAGCTCACGGAGAGGTAAGCGAAATACTTTGCAGTTTAATGATGTTGTTGTTGTTGTAATGGGAGGGTTTGTGGTTTAACATTAAACTCTTTCCCTCGTATGGGTTTGTTATATTCCGGTTCTTGTTAGGTTGACCAAAAATAAAAGTTTGGCTGAAGTAAACAACTAACTTTAGTTAGTTTTCAACGTCGTTCCGCCATTGTGCTATGCTAGTCATGCAGTGAGCTGCTCCAAGTCTTTTCTGTTTAGTAAACTATTTGTGCACAAACCATGTTCTCAATGCTGAGTTTATGTGTTGAGCACCCCAGGTGAGACTTGGAGTAAAGTTTCATGTTGTGTCGAGCCTTCTTAGTGTTTTAAAAATGTTGATTTTGATGCTATCATAGAAGGGCCCGTAGTAGCACTCCCATTCAAAAGGGCGAGGCCAGAGTTGGGCTTTAATGGATTGCTTAATCTTTCCCTTTGTTTGCTGCGTGCACGACGTTTCTGCTTTGTTGCATTGTAAGTTTTGTGTAATCATGTTAAAATGCTTTTGTTTATGTTACAAATAAGATATCCGTTTTCGGTCTTTTTTTAATTAGTGTAGTACAGTACATAAATAAAGCCAAAATAATCAAAATCCTTAGTCCAGGTAGATAGGCAGCCATCTTGCAACGCACTTTAGCCAGTTATCGTCAAGCTGAGTGAAGGATACAGCAAGGGACGTAATGTGTTGCTACACAGCTGCAGTACTGGCTTTACACTATGCATTTCTGTGGATGCTGTGTCTCCCCATTACAAAGTATCTGGGGTACAATGCAGAAATCTTGTCACGTTCAATGTTTACACTGACTGTATACATTTTAAATATTTTTGCAATCAGTACAAATTGTATGATCTGTTATTTCAGATGAATCCGGATGGAGACATTTGAGGAGAAGATGGATTATCTGCTCATGCTCTACAGGAGCTCCATGTCACCTCGCTCTGCTCCAAATCACAGCGTGCCATTTGCCCAACAGCAGCTGGGCCAAATATCCAGTTAAAAAATATGGCTGTGTACAGGTAACCTATTGTGCTATACTATATGTAAATAAATAATTTTCTCTGTATGGAACTGCTTTTCTTCTTCTTTTTTTTGCACTACTGGATCACAAATGTTCTCTTAACATAGATTCCTACGCCAAAGCTGTGGACCGGTGTCGGCGGCTGAGGACACCGCATCCAGACAGAAGATGAAGCAGTGTCCAAAAAGGCAGCGCCGACGCCCAAGGAGGTTCATGACAGATTCTTCAAGCGATGGTAAGACCTTTATTATAGACTACATTTTTTCACATATTTCAAATCACAGATTTTGCAATGGGTACACGCTATATGGTCTCTGTATTACAGATGAATCTGTTGCACGACCAGATAAACTGTCCAGGACGGAGCGTGCGTCTGGAAGCCCTGTCTGGAAGTTAAAATTTATGTATGCATTTATATAAAACAGTCATATTTCTTAACATGGAACCAATGACAGTCAACATGGTGCATATCATGGGATTGTTCTAATGTTTGTCTCTTCCTGTCTTTTTTCAGCTCAGCAGATAACACTTCCTCCACCACCTGCATGTAAGTTGTTTTAATATATTTTGTCTGATATAAAGAATAGGTTCATATTTTGTAATGGCATGTGCAGGCAACCTATCAACTTCATCTTATAAAAAAAATCATATAATTTATTTTTATATGTATCAACCCATGCAGGAAACCAGCTGGTTGCCCAGAGCAGGATGAGTCTTTAGTGACCCTACCACGGACTGCCACTTCATCTTGGGACACAGTTGAAGGTACAGTTGCTTTGATTTTTGTATTTGCAAAGAAGTACAATTTAATGGCAAGGATCACTAGAGTAACACAACATTTTTGTTGTTTTAAACAGAAGAACTCACACAGAGGGAGGTGGCTCAGACATGGAGATCAAAATGAGAGGTAAGACTCAGGTTGCTCACGTGTTTGTATGTATGTATGTATGGATGTATGTATGTGTGTATGGAGAGGAGGAACAATATGGAAATTAAGTGGCCATAGTTCTGCCCTAAGACAAACACTATATAATTGCATAAAATCTAATATCTTAACTGAACTGACTTCTCTTACAAAATGAGATTGTACAAGCTCTACACTGTATGCATAATCTGTTACTATATGTTTTACAGCAATTTTTCCGGTCAACCTTCGGTGGTTGTACTGGAGGTGATGCCGTCCGCCGCATGCTGCTGATACAGTACAGCCTGCGGGGAAGAAAGACAAAGAAAGCCTTCCAGGACCTGGCTGTATGCAGGGTTATAACAGGCAGGTTTTATTTTATTCTTCACATTAGTATTATGCTTAGCTTGGCTGACAAGAGGTTTTAATTTGACCTATAACTTTGCTTCATTTTGACTTCTACTCTAGCGGCCTGCCAGAAAAACTTCCCTGCGCTGACTGCTGCAGAAGCGGAGGATTTGATTGGGCAAGTTCTGAAGTTTGCCCCACACACACGGTAAATTTAAGTTCTTCTGCATTATGTTCATAAGAAAGTTCATCAAAAAAATGTGTTAATGTGTTCATTCTTAGTATTACATGTCTAACTTTGTTTATTCTTTATAGGCCAGCTGAGAAGGACTGAGCCATGGGCCCTTTTTAACTTTTTTATTAATATGTTTTAGTGACTTATTTTGCACACACTTACAAACCCATCTTTATGCATCTTGCACTACATTTACACTACAATCCTTATCTTTGTTGTTTGTTTTTTCAGTTGTTTGAATATTAAAGTTTTGAAATGCCATCAAGTTTGCTGTTCATTCCTTCCTACTAATATAACTTTTGTATGTATGTACGTGTGTATTTACAGTACATACATACACACATAGAGTATGGGTGTTGTTTAAAGGTTAGGGGAATAAGCTTTTCTTAACGTTCTGGGAACGTTCCCTGAAGGTTGTTTTGGTTGTAGTTTGGTTGTCTGCTGGTTTATTGGAAGGTTTTCTTAACGTTCTGGGAAACGTTCGTTTTTGGTTACAGCGAACGTTCCCCTAACGTTAAGAGACCGTTCCGTAACGTTCGCTGAGGGTTGCAACGCTAAGGGAACGTTCCCTAACGTCGCTAAAGGTTTGCAACGTTAAGGGAACGTTCCCCTAACGTTCGCTAAAGGTTGCAACTTTTAGAGAACGTTAGGAGAACGTTCCGAGAACGTTCGCGATAACCAAAAACGAACGTTCCCGGAACGTTAAGAAAACCTTCCAATTAACCAGCAGACAACCAAACTACAACCAAAAAAACCTTCAGGGAACGTTCCCACAACCAAAAACGAACGTTCCAGAACGTTCTGGGAACCAAAAATTGTTAGCTGGGTCCAGTCTCTGAAAGCACAATAGTCGATCACAAGTGGCTCAACAGGTAAAACATAGATAAACTCATCTTTCAGAAATTTGACCGACCGGGTTGACACTTCAGCGTGAGAAATCGGGGGGTGTGGGCGTGTGCGCGTGTGAAACCAGTCAAATGCGTGTGTCTCACGGCCAATGCGTGAGAGTTGGCAGCCCTGTAACTGTCTAAACTTGTGAAAAGCCGAACATCCTCTCCTGAACTGTGCTTCACTTTCCCTCCAATATTATTATCAACATAACAAAGACACATGGACTCGGTTGAGCCCAAAAGCCATATTTGGCAGGACCAGTGGCTGAGACTGAGAAAAGTCTGACTCCAAATACTAGACAAGTCTGAGACCATAGAAAAACGGTCTTGAGTCCAAGACTGGACTCGAGTACTACAGCCCTGGCCTCTGCAATGGCATCAGCATTACTGTGTTGTGCTGTGCTCTTGTTTGCCACTCTGCTTTAAATAACTCTGACAACCACACAGTAGTAGAATATCGGAGTTGGAACCATGTAAAACAAAATATGGCTAGGTTGGGCCAGGAGCTACACTTTAACCCACCATCTCCGTCTAGCCGATCATGTGACTCAGCAGTCATTCCTAGTTTTGTTGGCTAGCATATTTTAGTCTGTCATGATCTTACTAATGTAGCACCTATATTACTTTAGTGTTTTACATTGTTTTATACCGTACATGGTACATTACAAATCAACCATATTCTGGAGAAAGCAACACTAAATCCCTTTTTGTTTTCCATGAAAATTTAAAAACACGGCAAAAAATGTCAGCAAAAGGTGACAAAAGGTTTGTCAGTGGCTTAAAACACTAACCCAAAACCATCCATTAATTAGGTAGGCCTAATTATAATTGAATTTATTAATGCTTAAATTAAATATACTGTATATGAATTAATGTATGTTGTGAGTTACCGCTGTACCATTGTAGCTTGTAGTTCACTGTTTGACTCAGCCCTATAGCAGTATGCAGTATACACAGCAGAACAGACCTGTGCAACTAACACTGATATCTTGCTTCCATCATTTCAGAATTTTCTTAATCAAGTTTTTTAATCCAGAGATGTACTGTTTCTTTTTTGGATGGCACATTTTTTTGTTTGTATAGATGTAGGTGTCTGTAGTACTGAATTGTTCCAGCTGAGGGAGATGAAGCACATTGTATTCTTCCTGATTGGCATCACCCAACTTTTAAACATTTAAACTAACACCCATTGAACAAAATTGGTTTGTTTCAAACGGTATTGCGCAGGAAAACATTGAATCTTCTCTTTAAATATTCTGCTTTTTTATGTTCCAACTGTTACCTGCCGTTCATGGGTTTTGTTATGGGATTTATCTTAAATTACATTTCACTGCATAGCAGAGCTGGAAGGACAGCTTGATTGTTGATAACTGAACTGCAGTCAAATATAAATCTGTTATCTTTCCTGTGTGCTTGTTGACTTACAGTATAGGGCAGTGGTTCATAAGAGCAGGGTGTGAGGAGATAGCCTGGTCATAGCCTTTTGTGTGACTCAGCTGAACAGCCACAATCCTATGTTCTCCACAACCCCCCTGTTGTGGCACTAAAAGCCCCTCCCCTCCACAGGGGTCAGTGGAAAGGTCGCACACGATTCAGGCCAGCCTTTTGGACACTTCTGGGGGTCAGTGGGGATGGGCATGTATAATAGCAGCAAGACACAGGCCTTAGCCAATGGCAGCAGGTCCTGGGAAAGCGGGCTCTCCTTTACCCACAACCTTACCAACATTCATACCCTCGACAATGACTTTTACTCCATTGATCCGGCCGCAGAGCTTGACCCGAGTTCACATGCAGGCCGGCCTTCACTCCACCTACAAACTGTGCCATGTTGGCAGGTGCCGAAACTGAATTTGATTAATTAAACACCCTGGGGAGAGCCTTACTGACCATAAATGAGGCCAAGTTCTCACTTTCTCACGTTATGTAAGAGAGCAGCCTGCAATCTGCTACGAGGCTATGGACTATTATTTGGTTATATATATATATATATTAAAAGTACTTTACATGGAAACATAATAAGCTAAAATGTTGGAAGAGGTTAGGTTTTTGATTTATTGTATACTATTTTGAGATCATTCTTCGAATGAATTTGAGAATTTTACATTGTTTAACCAGTTATTATTACATTTACATTTTATGTAAACACACTTTTGCATATTTCTTTATGCAGATAACTATGAAAAATAACACATTTAGTTCCAGAGGACACTTGGAACTGATTTGTTTTGAAATGAGTTGACTTGTTCTGAATAAAGTTACACCAGAGTTCTAATTAAAACTAATCCTGGTTTTGGTTTCAAATTTAGGAAAGAGTCAAAACTCTGATGTTAAGAAAAAAGTAAAGAAATCTTGATGGTGACGATTTCTTTGTCTTTTTTATCGCCTTTTACTAAATTTGTTTTGGGGAAACAAACAAATTTAGCCCCCACCTAAAATTCAGTTCATTGAGGCAGTTTGAACCTTTGGACATAGGATCCTCCGTTTTTTAAAATATACACAACAACATACATACATACAACATACATACATAACATACATACAATTTTGAATGTACCTTAAACATATTGTTAACAACCTTTGAAACAGTGACACAGTTAGGTTATAAGTAGTATTTCTGCATAATTTTTTATTTAGAAGTGCAGTTTTTCTTGACCAAATCAGCACTTGGTGTTTTGTTCTTCTGATTGAGTGGACATCACAGCTGAGCTGTGGTCCTGCTGCTGAAAAAAGGTTCACACAGGGGGGGGCTTTCCACAATAAGTGATGGACATTGGATCAATATCGACATTGACACGGCAGCTGTCCTGCTGCTATGAATGCTTCCTCTTAATTGCAGGATCCAGTTATAACGGACAAACTCATTTCCATTAACATTATATTTCAGTCTGTAGAGACCATAAAGTGCAGTTGGTCTCTGATACTGAGGGATCTGCTCTCATCAATACAGCTTCAATTGTATTGATAAGGAAGAGTAAAAGGGTCTTGGGTAAAAGGGAAAATGTAAAAGGGCAAATGAGATAAACAATATCAGTGTACAAGTGTTAAACTCCCATTGTTACAAACACACACAGTTTAGTAGCTGGGTGACCCTAAGTGTAATGCAATTGATAGATTTTTGTGGTTCCGGTGATACACCTTACAGAAAAGAACGTAAAACGCAAGAGTTTGACTACTGAAAGGATTTACTGTAAAACACCACCAATACAAACAAATATATAATTTTTGCAGAAAAGTATCTTTTTTATTAGTATACCCCATCTTTATATACTTAACATCTAGAGATATACTGTACATAATAACACTAAATAATTACCATTTAATGCCATTTTGTGAGATGTTATCAAGGCTGGATTTGCACCTAGTCGAAGTGGGGAACTTCCCTGGAACCCCAGACCATCAGTTGCCTTGAAGGCCTCATATTTTTTATTCAAATTGTTTTTTTTTTGATTAATTAGACATTAGATTGGTACTGTGCTAAATTAAAGCATAACATCTGAACTGAAATTGAACTGAATTTAAGCGTTCATGTCTATCTGTCTTATAAAGGAGCCTTGTGGAAAAAGTGCATGTCCCTGAAAACATTAAGCGTAAATTAAGGGAAAACTTGGGGGCCCATGTGTAATTTTTGCCCTTCTAGCAGGTTAACCTGGCCATTAACAGGCAGACTTCACCCCACTAGTTTGCGAGCAATATATTTTACTTTATACTTCACTACATTTATCTGACAGCTGCAGTTAGTTACTACTTATCAGATAAACACAAGTGTTTTACATTCAACATGAGAAATGTTTATACAATATGTCACATCACGCCAAAAAGTATCACAAAGTAGTCAGATCTAGTGCTGGAATACCTTCAACATCAGTGTAGCTGCATACTATTTATATATTAACTTGAGTATATTTTACTGCCAATATCTTTGTGTATTTTTTTGTTTAGAGAACTTGCAAAACTTTGTATTTGTATGTATGTATATAATGTGTAATCATGTGTGCATAGGCTATATTGTAATCATTATTTTTCCATCATTAGCAGTATAATCTTAGGTAGGTAAAAGACAACTTGCTATGATCAAACAGGTAACGTCAACTCCGACAACATCTGGATCAGAGCTGAAGTTTATCTACATGCGGACGTGGATGCACGAGTTTAGGAGGTGTGACTGTCTTCTCTGTGTACAGATAACGCTAGGTGGCGCTGGACTAAAAGCATCATTAAGACCTGCAGACATGATAACCTGACTAATGTCCATCCCAGAGAAGGGAAATTAATACTCCCGCAGCTCCCACAGCTCCTGCTCCTCAGTAGCAGCGCAGTTCACGTGGAGAACACAACTATGAGAGAGTAGCTAGCATGCACTGACATTTAATGTAACTAAATGGCGCCTGTCAAAAGGAAATTATATCAGCGGTTGCTGTTCTTTGTGGTTTTCCTTCCAATCTCAGGTATGGAACGTTTTCAGTTATATGTTGTAAGATATTTAAAACACTAGCTAGCTAACAAACTGTTAGGAACATCACTCGGACTAATTTACCGGTACACGTTTGACTAGATCCTCAACAGGAGCTGACTGCAAACCTTTAAAGTAAAGTTTAGCTAATTAACGTCACCACTTAGCTAGCTAGTTTAAAGCACCTCTGTAACTTAACGTTATGAACCAAGTCGGCGTCCTGCAGAGAATCTGTCATGTTTTTGCTAGCTAGTTAACATTAATTCAACTGTCAGTTTACTTTCAAACTTGGGCATTTTATTCTTCAAATGTTTGCCGTCAGCTATTCACGTTAGGTTTGATATAAATAATAAAGCTTTATTGCAGACACAGGTCCATATTACACATCATACAGTATAAAAAGAAGATATATCAAATAGGCTAGTTAACAGTTATAATATTTTCCAGCAGTGGTTACTCTAACTGTTAGAAGGAATGTTAATTTAAATATAGTTACACAATTCAATACTGTTCTAAATTACAGATAAATATAAAGAGATACTATTAAGGGTCTAAAAAAAGCTGTGAATATCCAAAGAAATTGCCACATCTAACGGTCATATTGATGCTTAAAATGAGAAGCAAGAGTAAGAGTCAAGTGACTTTGATTAATTTATATTGTTAAGTATTTAGTTACAGTGTGACTATTTGATCTTTTTAGCAGGATTATCCAATTACAGAGCTGAAATGACTGATCAGTATGTCAGTCCACAACAATTTAATATTAAACGCTGGTTTTATTGATATACGGCTCAGGAAAGACTGAAGAGACCTATAATGACCATGCTTTATGAATGGTCCCCTCCTTTGTTTTGGGAGAAAATGTTGCAGGTTGTCATGTTAGAAGTTGAAAGTAAATTAGTGCAATGTATTCTGTTGATATATTAAAGTATATCCTGGCATCTTATCCTTAAGAATGACACTGTGTCTTTATGTTAGGTCTATAAAGGTCACATTAATGACACATTACATTAAGCTCATGCTTAGAGTTTAGTAATAGGTTTCTGTGTAAACTAAAGGGACTAATATGATCAACAGTTTCACCTTCAGGTTGTGGCTTTATGAGCCATACGTAATTGGATTAAAGTGGTGCTGAAAGAAAGCTAAAATAAAAAAATATTTATATATTACTGTACAGGTAGCCCTCCAAGCCTCTCAAATGTGATATTTCACCTTAGTACAGCGTTTTAATTTGTGTGACAATCTGAGACTATGAACACAGAAAATACCCATCCAGAGGATACTGAGCCACAGTCTTCAATATGTGTAAATACTCACTGAAAACTCACCTTTCAAATTAGTTTAAGTCAGTAGTTAGGTCTGTGTGTAAATACTTTAAATGTTTGACTGGACTCCTGTTAGTGCTGGCCCCATGCTAATAACCACCTTCCTTCAACCTCACATACTTTTCTTCTCTCTTTCTACAGGTGTTTTATGCTTTAGCGAGTTATTTTTCATCAAAGAGCCCCATGATGTCACTGTCATACGGAGAGAAGCTGTTGTTTTGGACTGTCAGGCGCACGGAGAGTCGCCTATCAACGTCAGATGGCTCAAGAACGGAGTAAAAGTGTTGGAGAACGAACGGGTGTACCTGCTCTCCAATGGCTCCCTTTATATTTCCGAGGTGGAGAGCAGAAGAGGAGACAAATCAGATGAAGGGCTCTATCAGTGCCTTGCTCAGAACAAATACGGCGCAATCCTGAGCCAGAAAGCCCGTCTTACAATCGCAAGTGAGTATCATGCTGGAGTTACATTAGAAACATAACAGTGTTGAGGACATGAGATTGTATGTAGGTGATGGACCACTAATCATTTGCAGCAGAGTCTGATGTTTTGTATTCTGGCTGTTTGCACCATTTACTTGTAATAGTTACTGGGTGAGATTTAAATCTCCCTGCAGGAATCATCCAAAGGGATTTCAATTTATGCACATTACTGTTTATTTTATTTATTTAGTTTTTTTGCTGCTCAGTGTTGCATTAGAGGCAGCTTTGATTGTAGCAGTGGAGGAAGAGGGACAAGGTCTTCAAAGTTAGAGCTTCCAAAAGATGCTGTTTGGAAAGGGGAATATGCCCATTGGTGTGTTAATGAAGGGGCAGCAGATTTAAAAGGTCAGGAGCTGTCCAGGATACCAGCTCTCCAATGCTAAAGAGCAGATGACCCCTATTCACAGGCTGGGGCTTTCATGTTATTGCACCCTGATCGGTTGAGGAATTGTTCTTTTGGAATGCTTTCTCCTCCAGTGCTGTGCGAGTTGGCCTCGTATTTTAAAGGGGGGAGTAGAGAAGCTTCAGGCAGAGTTGGTCTTTTGGGACCTTACATCCCCTCCTCCCACATGATGGGGCATGCATCTTGTTGTGCCACTTTTGCAGAATGAATGTTAACCCTTTTACCCTGCATGCAAGTTGTTCCCCTCTACTAAAACTTGCATTGTCAACATTGCTATAATTTAATTTTAATGAAGCAGAAAGTACCTGTTAATGAAATAGAAAGTACCAGTTTTGCATTTCCTGGGATATTAATCCCAGATGTTGAGAAGATTCAAGTAATAGAGAAACGATAGCTGAATTGCCAAAGATAAGATGATTTTCTCAATTTAATTTAATTTAAAGAAATATAGTGGTCTCCTCTTATGTAAGACATGGTTTTCTTTCCTCTATGCCCAGCATAAATCACCTATACAGATTAATGGGAGCTTGATAACATTGCCCGCAATTTCTTAAGAATTGTTAATGAACTTAGGTGTGTGCATAACTGTATTCTGAAGTTGTACTAAACTATATGTGATGCCCTCTGGTAGAGATCCCAGTCGTAACTCTGATAATTTCTGGTACTTAAAAAGTTTATATAATTTATTAATTAATTTAGTGGTTTATCTGCTTTATAGTTTGAAGTTAAGAGGTGATAAAGTCTGCCAGTAAGCTTTACTAGTTTGTTTTAAAATGGCACTTAGACCTGCTTGAGGGTCTATCTGGAAGCTCATAAAATTTGCACATACCTGAGAAATGCTCAGTTGAAGGACACAGAGATAGCAATGGGGGTTGTTGTGAGTGGTGTGCCCACACAAATACGCACACACACACACAAATGTGAATTGTCGTTTCCCAGTACCACTGCCTGACCCCGAGTGTCTAAATGACCAAACTTTATTGCGGGTCTTACCAGGTCAGTAGGGGCTGGACGCTTTGCACCGAATTTTTTTTCTGCCTCAGCACTCCGATAGAAGAGTGAAAAGCTTTTCACTCTGACCGTTTTTGTCCACATTGCCCCCTTGCTGGCAAAAGAAAAGAGTTTGTCAATTGTTTGTCCTCAAATCAGTGGACAGAACAGCTGGACCAGTTCACCACTGAAAGACTAATTACATTCATTTTAAAATTGAAACATCAGAGATTGATTCTAAGTTTACAATTTACAATCTGATTGAAAAGTCAGGGTGGCAATCATCATTTAACAGCATTTAACAGGCTCTCTTTTTCAAACCTGCCAACTGCCTGCCCTACTCAGTCTGCTTTGAGATTTTGGCAATGTGTGGTCATTTGTTTTGGTTTTTCTAATTTTAGCTGTACATGAATAGTGTAACATGCCATGCTAGTCCTTTAGAAGATTTGGTAAGAAAGACAATGTTTTATGTATGCAGGAATAGTACCCTTGGTGAGCTTTTTAATCGTATGCTTATGTGTTGAAGCTTTGGACCTGCTAGTTGTTCTTTGAGGAATGTGATGGTGATGGGGGTAACCTTAAACATTGGGTTTGCTAAAGCACAAAGGTGAAAAAGGATTTGGCCTCGATGAAAAGGAATGTGACACACAAGCCTCACCATGTGACTTTTGTCAACAGACTTCAGATTGATGGGGATTTCAGTAGAGGGATTGCCTCCTGAGTTAGCTTCCTGTTTTGGCCACCATGTGATCACAGGTACATAAGGATAATACTGAGGAAAATGTCAGATTTTCACATTAACCTTTACAGGTATGGCTCAGTTGTGGCCCCAATGTTGGTGTAAATTAGGCAGTCAGATGGTGTAAATTGTCCAAGGATGTCAAGTTGTATGCATGTTTTGCAGTGATGCAGGTTTTTTGACATGATGGTTTAAAGAAAAGCATTTACAAGTTGGTTATGGTCATGCTGTGTTGTACACTGGCATTATTGTGCAGTACAAGCTGGGGACAAAACACCAGCTCCACTACTTTGTAAAAAGTAGATGCTTGGGCCTGTATTGGACTTGGCTTTATTGAAAACTCAGCTGTGTTACATAACAATATGTGTTGCATTCCCACAGATGGATATGTATTTATTTATAATTACATCACAGATTTTTTTTAACATAACATTACCCACAAAAAGCTTAACTTGTATGCTCTTGCTACTTGATGAATGACAAGTAATTTAGTCAAGTGCTTGTTTTGTGGTGACCACTTAATTTGCATCTGTCATTGAGAGTAATCTGTTTGAATGATGCACTCCTCTAGCTCGGGTAGGGAGTATGTCATCCTCATAGATACAGATCTTACGTATCTCTTCTACAGAGTATTATTCACTTTATTCATATTTAAAGCTGGGACCAGAATGAGCTTTAAATAAGTTAGTTGAAGGAGCTGCTGCTGTTTATGTAAAAAGTTTATTTATCCTTACTGGTGTGTCCACAGAAAGCCAGGGCAGGACCACAGCAGCATTATTTTTAGTTGCTAAAGAACGATACTGGCCCGGCACAATTAGAAACCCCAATAAGAGGAAAGCAAACCTTGAAAGTGTGGGCTGTGGTGTGAATAAATAAAATTGCCTGAAGTGAGACAACTCAAAGCCTGGAATCTTGTTTTTCTCCTCTGCTGGACATGAAAGGTTACCATGGTTCCCCTGAACGGCAGGCCCAGAGGTCAAAGGTTTCTTTATATTGTTCAATAGATGGAGGGCAGTGAGACAGAGCACAGGACCTAAATCTTTACTACAATGCTCATCTAGTTTTATCATGGGGTGTACTTTTGTACTTTTGTACTTTTCTCTCTCATTTGTAGTATTATAACACAACTTTTATTTTGTTATCTGCCATCAACTTATTTTTCTAATACACCATGACAAAGTATAAAACTGAACAGAATGGAACAATTGACTTCTTCAGCTTCATGTTATGATATGGAGATAATAGACAATGAAGCCTCTGTGTGTGGTGAGTGAAGAGTTGCTGTTGAATGATTGGAAAACCTTTTAGCAGAGATAAGGGGTTGGAGGAGGGGATGACTTCTCCTTCCAACACCGCTCCCCCACCTCCCGCTCGGTGCTTTCAGAGGCCATGCTGCTCATGGGAATAGTTCTTTGTCAGCCAGGCCAGTGGTCACTTGACTGTCCTGCAGCCTGGGTAGCAGCAGCACATCTGCCAGCCAGCTAGTGATTGATTTGTAGGGTTTTCAGCTTTGCATTCTTCTCTTTCTTGCTTATCACTCCTCTTTCTTTTCCAAGAGCCTTTTACTAATGTTCATTGGGGTCACTGGTCATGGTAAATAGCAGTGTTTGTAGTAGGAGTTGTGGAATGAGTAAATGTAGAATTCTTTTAATTTTGGTGTAACCATGTGGTGCACTCCAGTTCGCAGGAATAGGACACATAAGAAAAACTTTTCAGGGTTGTTTCAGTGATTCAATGAAGGTTTTAAGATGCTGAAAACCATCAATTTAGCATGCAGACTGCAGGATCAGGAGAAGATGATCAATTTTAATGTCTCCCTCTCTCCCAAAAGATTGGGCCCTAGGAGGGCTGGGTTGTGGATGATGGTTGGGGGCCACCAAAGCCATCCACATATAGCTAAACATAGCATAACAGAACACAAATGGCTTCTCTCATCCAAAACGTTAAAACCAGATTGAAGTGAACGTACTGTCATTGACTGTTAATGACAACATTTCCGTTTGTTAGGAAGTTGAAGAATTACTTTAGATGTGGATATCTTCTCAGATTTTTCTTTTAAGTAAAAACAGTTTGACAATTTGTCATGGCACTGTGTGCAGTTTATTACCTTAACTGAATAAGAACTACATGTAGGAAATAGAAAGTGTATATTTAATATGAGATTAAAATGTGGTTTGGTGTTTATCACTATGACAGCGCTGTCAGTGTTTGAAGCTCACATGCAGGTAGACTATGCTGTGCTGTGTCTTGACTAAGAAAGTAACCACAGTAACCAGAAGAGAGAGGGCTAAACTAAGTCCCGGTATTTGTAAGTCCTGAAATGGGAACCGGCCATTAAGTGAACCTTTGTTTGGGCCTGACTTGTTCACTGACCTTCAGTTTGTTGAGCTGCTAGCGATCGGTAGGCCCATCTGTTGCAAATATATCTTTACTTTTCAGGTTTGGACTGTAGGGAGAATGTACTGTAATAAACCGGGAAGGCATGTGGGTACATATTTGTGTATCTTTAGCTTGATTTCTGGACATTGCTGTCACTTTATGTCAAGCACGCAATTAGTTTTAACATTGTGATTCAACATGCAACAGCTGGACCACATGTATTGTTTTATTTGTTGTGCTAGCAGCAACTGGCAGATGTCATCTATAGAGCAGAAAAAAATATTACAAAACAGCATTTTAAGAAAATGCAGCTGGAGAACAAAGTGAGTAATTTCTAGGCATGTTGCAGGGCAGCGTTGTGAGCAGTTGTCCTGGTTTGGGGTGGTCATATAGGGGCTCATAGTTTGGTGCTAGCCAGGATTTGTGGAGGTCAGAGGTTAGAGGTGAGATAGCTGGGAAGTCAGAACTGTTCCTTCATGCTTTTAGGGAATAGGCTGAGGAATTTCTTCTTCTAGTCTTCTAGTTGGCAACAATGTTATGGCAAACAAGACCCAAGGTTTTAAACTCATATATTTTGGTGGAATACAATACATTTTTTTTAAATATTTAGTAACACAATACACAACACTGCAACACGGAATGAAGATAATTAAAGGAAAGCACAAACAGCTTTTCATATTTGCTTTATATATGATAATTTCATCTGCACATTAGATGTCCCTTGGCAAACATCATTGCTCAAAGCAGAAGCTTAGCCTCTTATTTAAAGCTTGGAGTACTCTGGTCAATGCTCAACAAATCCTAGCAGTTACAGATTTTCCTCCTTGTTTTAGTAGTTCATCAATAATCAATGGCCGTCCCACTGTTTGTCAATCCAGCATCATTTGATTGAATGGAAAGGCAAAGTAGTGAGGTAGAGGATCAGTGCAGCTCATCTCTCATGCCCTGCAGTCACATCACTTCAGCACATTAATGCCATTTTTCTAAGAGTCTGTGTTAACACCGGGGGTAGGATAGGGTGTCCATGTGAAGTAGGGGGTTTAAATGCCTCTTGGTGCTTCTGTCTTCACATGGAAGATCCACAGTGGAGGTAAGAGGGGTAAAAGCTGACGTCAGGACTAATTTAATTAATTGTTAATTAAGTGTGTCTATGGGGAAAGAACCTGATCTAACGAGAGTTTGCCTCTTGTCCGGCAAGAACAATATTAGGCACATACCCGGGATGTTCCATGTATGCATCTATTCCTTTAATAAACAGAGTCAATTCGATTGAATACTTTTCTCATTTCCCTTGTAACAGGTCCCATGACAGCACTGTGACAGTGGAAAAAAAGACAACAACCCAGAAACACAAGTCAAGTCCACTTTATTTATTTAGCAAATTCCATAAAATGTAAGCTCAATGTGCTTCACACAAAACAATTATTAACTAGATAAAATAAGAACTGAGTAGGAAAAAAGTAAGCGTCTGACTTAGACAACATGGATTTGACTTTGAAAATATTTTTAGGTGATAAAATGCTGTCCAAGTTATACTTGTACTGTGGCTTGGGAAGTAGGTTTCTAACCTGCTCACTTGGTTTCAGAGACAGCAAGATCAGTTTGGAGTGGATCTTCTTTCTCTGACTTCTCTGCAAGGATCTCAGTCATGTCTTTTACTGCAGAATGTTTTGGGTCATCCTGTGTATAACATCATTGATAAAGTTGACAAGTAAAAAGGTAATTTATAGGGCTGGGGTTTTTATGTGAAAGTCGTATATATAATTGTGTGTCACCATCATATGAATGGTAAGATACATTTGTACATTGTGTCTGTCTGATGGAAACAAGTGGAACCATATATATATGTACGTTAACAGTAATGGGCCTAGAACTGAGTCTCCACATCAAATGTTAAAATTTACAGTTTTAAAGTTGTCAGGGAAAAAGAGAATGTCCTCCCTGTTTGATAGGAAGAGAGCCAGATAGACCAATTTCATTTTTTTATCTACTGAGTAAAATGTTGTGGTCAACGGTGTCATAGGCTGCAGTCAGATTCAGAAATACTAAGATGGAAGGTTTGTTTGGAGCATTGTTGATCTTTATGTAATTAACTACTTTTATTAGAACTGTTTTAGTGCTGTGGTTAGTCTTGAAGCCAGATTGGTGAAACACACTGTACAGATTGTAGACTAATGCCGCTGTTTGTAAACAACCATTTCCAGTATTTTACTAAGAAAGGGGATTTTGAAGATTGTTCTGTAGTTGCAATACAAATTATTTTTCATAATTCTATCTCGGCAAGCTATCACCTTTTCCTTGGCCAAAATGTGGTGCTCTTTCTTCCAAAAGTCAGCTTGATTTGAAGGCAAGGCGCTGTCAATTGTGTACAAGTCATATATCACTGAATGGTTTTTTTGGCAGTCAGAGCTCTCATGCTGTTTAGCACCACAGCACCTGGCAGCATTGCTTACACGCAGCCATCCATCATGGCCCTCATAGATCCTACTGTGTTTAGAGTCTATGAGAGCCGTGATGGACGGCTGCGTGTCCATCCACGTCAGTGTACAGAATAATGGGATATTACGTAAAACAAAGAGTTATATGTGCTTAATATTTAGTTACTTACTTAGGGAATATTTAATTAGCTTCACAATTAGCAATTTATTGATTTGTCCATCTCTGTCTGTACCATGGATTCTTTGATATATGATAATGAATTAAATGTTAGTTCTGTGTTCTGGTAATGTCAGTATTCTATCACAGCAGTGCAATTGATTTCTCTTAACAAATGATTGACCTCAGGCTCCTGCAGCTTTTTGAGCGCAGATGGGGGCAGTACAGCAGTGGGTAACCTTAATGGCTTTTAGGGCTTTTACTGCCCAGGAGGAACTGCTGTCAAAGAGAGCATTTATTAACAAAAAGGGCTAAAACAACTTAAATCATTATCAAATGCATAAACGTCTGTTGACTTTTCAGTTTAATATAAAAAGCCTTATTGTAATTTATGTTGGGGCTCATTTGATTGCTGCTCAGCTGGTGGCTGACAACAGCTCAGTTTCAAGGAAACCCTATCCACGCAGGATGTAGCTGTTCCACTCCAGTCATCACCTTTCTGCAACACTCAGCAGGTCTGTAGCTTTAGGCAATATGCATCTTTGTTTTGACATCTATTGGATATGACTGAGATGGAGGATTTATGAAATACATCAACATGTTCGGAAAGAAATAACTCAGCAATAGATAATAACAAGATAACCATCCTTTGGATTTAATTTGTAGAACCAGCCACACACACACTTTATGTTTATAATTGCATTTAATAGTACAGACCTTCCTCCATGGTGCTTTGGAGGAAGGTCTGGCTAGTCCACACAGCATTCTGGGCTAGGAGAGAAAGTGCTGTTTTATTGGCTCGTCTTTAAACCATTCACAATCTGTATAGGTGGCACTGAGCGTTGCACGGAACCCCGGTGCCAATGCAAAACAGCCTCAGGAAGGAACTTGTTTTGGTGGAAGATGTGTACGTTCAAGAGTTGTATTAGTCGTGCAACAGAGTAATCCCGGAAGTGGAAGGTTGTGGATATAGACTAGGAGCAGGTAACCATAGTCCTCATAAATCAAGAAAAGTTTAGAATGCCAACACAAAGAAAGCGGAAGGTGACTGATATCCGATGAAATTTCCGGCGGCACCTGAATAATACCTGAAAAGAAATGTCGTTGAAATAGACTATATTAATAGTTATTTAACTTCCCCTCGTATCATCTTTTCCTTGCCGATTGGTTAGTTTCTTTCTAATCCTGACATTGTGGGCAGTTGTGTAGTAGTGCAGGGCTTTTGACTGATTTCCTGTCTTGGCTAAGACTTCATAATGTGTTTTATGTTTATGTCAAAGAAAGTTTTGTGGTAACACATGGATTGAAATACAACACCAAGTTTTACAACAGAGAAACACCTCAAGGAAAAGAGTGTCCTCTGACTTTTTCTTAGAAAGACCACATGTAAGAGATAAAAACATGAATACTCTAAATACTTAAATTCTCTAAATACTTAAATTCTACTGCACGAGACACAGTGAATTGTGTGTGTTAGAAGAAGCTGTTCATCTGTGCCACTTCTCGCCTTATACTTACAAATGTACAACCTAAAATATGGGGCTGAAGAGAAGTTGATAAACAAAGCTGTTGTACTAATTTTGGGAGACAGTATATGCCATCTCATTCTGACACACTATAAAATAAAGGTAAAAAACATGTGTCTCTTGTTGCTCTGTTTTGCTGCAGGTATGTCAGCTTTTGCAATCCAGCCAACGTCCATAGTGGTGACTGAAGGCTCAGTTGCCAGGTTTTCCTGCAAAATCAGTGCACACCCTCCTTCCATCATCACTTGGGAGTTCAATCGGGTCACATTACCCCTTGCCACTGAAAGGTATGCACTCTGTTGTTTTCAATTTAACTTCATAGTATTCATATTTTTACATACTTAAAGGACAGCAGATATTTTAAAGCAGGACATGGAATATAATCTGGATCTATTTTTTTAGTAATTATCAGTTTGTGACTATCTGGTGTGTAATTGCGCCATATCCATCCATCCATCTTCATCCGCTTATCCTGTATTGGGTCGTGGGGGCAGAAGCTCCAGCAGGGGACCCCAAACTTCCCTTTCCCGAGCCACATCAACCAGCTCCGACTGGGGGATCCAGAGGCGTTCCCAGGCCAGGTTGGAGATATATTCCGTCCACCTAGTCCTGTGTCTTCCCCGAGGCCTTGTCCCAGCTGGACGTGCCTGGAACACCTCCCTACGGAGGCACCCAGGAGGCATCCTTACCAGAGGCCCTAACCACCTCAACTGGCTCCTTTCAATGCGAAGGAGCAGCGGCTCTACTCCGAGCTCCTCTTGGATGATTGAGCTTCTCACCCTATCTCTAAGGGAGATGCCAGCCACCGTCCTGAGGAAACCCATTTTGACCGCTTGTACCCTGGATCTCGTTCTTTCGGTCATGACCGAACCTTCATGAATATAGGTAAGGGTAGGAACGAAAACCTTTTTTCCACATTGTCCACCTTTGCCTTCTGGCTCAGCTCCCTTTTTGTCACAACGGTGTGATAAATTGAATGTAATACCGCACCCGCTGCTCTGATTCTCCAACCAATCTCACGCTCCATGGTCCCCTCACTCGCGAACAAGACCGCAAGGTATTTAAACTCCTTCACTTGGGGTAAGGACTCATTCCCTACCTGAAGAAGGCACTCCATCGGTTTCTTGCTGAGAACCATGGCCTCAGATTGAGAGGTGCTGAACCTAATCCCAGCCGCTTCACACTCGGCTGAAGGTCACAGACCGATGATGCCATCAGGACCCCATCATCTGCAAAAAGCAGCTATGAGATCCTGAGTGTACCGTACTGCAACCCCTCCCCACCCCAACTACGCCTCGATATCCTGTCCATAAATATTACAAACAGGTTTGGTGACAAAGTGTAGCCCTGGCGGAGGCCAACCCTCACCTGGAACGAGTCCGACCTACTGCCGAGAACCCGGACACGGCTCTCGCTTTGGTCATACAGAGATTGGATGGCCCTGAGAAGGGACCCCCTCACCCAATACTCCCACAGCACCTTCCACAGTGTCTCCAGGGGGACCAGGTCATACGCCTTCTCCAGATCCACAAAACACATGTAGACTGGTTGGGCGTACTCCCAGGCTCCCTACAGAATCCTTGCGAGAGTGAAGATCCGTTGTTCCACGACCAGGACGGAATCCGCATTGTTCCACAGGGATGCACAAAAAGCTCCGCCGGAGGTGTGAGTTGAAAGTCCGTTGGACAGGGGCCTCCTCCAGACGTTCCCAATGTACCCGTACTACCCGTTTGGGCTTACCAGGTCTGTCCAGAGTCTTCCCCCACCCCCTGACCCAACTCACCACCAGATGGTGAGCCAGTTGACAGCTCCGCCCCTCTCTTCAAAATAAAACATACGACCTCAGATCAGATGAAACGATTATAAAATCGATCATTGACCTTTGGCCTAGGGTGCTCTGGTACCACGTACACTTATGAGCCTCCCTATGTTCGAACGTGGTGTTTCTTATGGACAATCCATGACTAGCACAGAAGTCCAACAACAGACAACCACTCTGGTTTAGATCAGGGAGGCCGTTCCTCCCAATCACGCCTCTCCAAGTATCTCCATCATCACCCCTTGTGAGTTGAAGTCCCCCAGCAGAACTATGGAGTCCCCTGCTGGAGCCCCATACAGGACTCTGTTCAAGGTCTCCAAGAAGGCTGAATACTCCAAACTCTTGTTTGGAGTATTCTCTTCCACCCTGGGCAACTCCGGAGTAGTACAGAGTTCAACCCCTATCCAGGAGTATGGTTCCAGAACCAAGACCAAGAGGTAAGCCCCACCAGATCTAACTGGTAGCGCGCCACCTCCTGCACAAGTTACGGCTCCTTCCCCCAGAGAGAGGTGACATTCCACGTCCCCAGAGCCAGCCTCTGCCGCCCAGGTTTGGTCTGTCGAAGCCCCTGACCTTCGCTGCCACCCATGTGGCTGCGCACCAGAACCCATTGGTTCCTCCCACAGATGGTGGGCCCATGGGCTGGAGAGAGAGGCGCCACGTAGTTTTTTCGGGCTGTGCCCAGCCGGGCTCCGTGGCAAACCCGGCCACCAGGTGCTTGCTGACAAACCCGCCGTCTGGGCCTGGCTCCAGACAGGGGCCCCGGGCTTCCTCCGGGCAGGATCTTTTAAACTATTCTTTGTCTGGCCCCTCCCCTGAGACCACTTTGTCATGGGAGACCCTACCAGGAGCACAAAGCTTTCATAGGGACACACAAACCTCTCCACCACGGTAAGGTGATGGTTCCCGTAGAGAAACCATCACCGCCGTATTGTAAGTGATAAAGGCTGTATCATATCTTTGTCATCCAGAATCACAGTCCTGCCCAGTGGTGTTCTTCAGATCCACGGGGTGCAGCGGGCAGATGCTGGAAATTACCGCTGCATCGTCACCAACATTGCCAGCCGCCGCCGAAGCACGGAGGCCACCCTCACTGTCACCCCAGGTGTGTCAACCAGCTCTCTTTTTGTTGTGTGAAGGGCATCAACATATAGTTAAATAATAAAATATCCATCATGGAGCATAAACTGTGTTTGTTGTAGACATTTACCTAAATCTATGCAAAAGGAATATGTGATGGGTGTTCTATAATTAATTTTTCATCATATTAAAACCCATACTGCCATATCACAGTAAGGTAACTGCTTTGTGTCGCTGGTAAATAGTTTGTTGAAATGCTTAATTATTCGCTAAAGGGAAAGTACAGAGATAGCATGTCATTCGAATCTACAATGTCCGTCACATCACACCACATGCACTAAAGCTGTCTTCCTCCCTCTCACTACAGCTCCTATGCCCCATCCTCCCCAGAGGCCTCGCATCATTGCCGGGCCACAGAACATTTCAGTGTCGCTGCACCAGAGTGCCATCCTGGAGTGCATAGCCACAGGCAATCCCCGACCCATCATCTCCTGGAGCAGAGCGGACAGCAAGTCTATTGATGTTTACAACACAAAAGTTTTAGGAAACGGCAACCTCATAATCACAGATATCAAACTTCAGCATGGAGGACTCTATATGTGCAGAGCTACCACTCCTGGCACACGAAACTATACAGTCGCTTCAGCCAATATCACTGTGTTAGGTAAAGATTTATTTATAGTTTGGATGTTGTATTAAAAATTAAAAATTCATTATTCAAAAACAATATATTATATATATATATATATATATATATATATATATATATATATATATACTATGTATATGTGGGTGTATATATATCTGTATGTGTATATATATATATATATATATATATATTTGTCATTGATGTTCTTCTTCTTAAGCACCACCTTCCTTGGTTGAGTGGCCAGAGAGCCTGACCCGTCCACGTGCTGGCACCGCCCGCTTTGTCTGTCAAGCTGAAGGAGTTCCAACGCCTGAAATCACTTGGTTTAAGAATGGAGAGAAAGTTCAATCCAATGGTCGAATTAAGATGTACAACAGGTATTATTCCTCCTTCCATTTCAAGGATAATTCTTCAGATCCATAAATCTGGTTTTCTGGACATGTATCTGCGTCTGTATGCACAAAGATAATGAAAACAGAGCCCTAAATCCTTTTAATGTTTTTAGTGTTCTACTATACGCTCGTTTGACAGTCTTTGTTGGCTGGTCTAAATAAATAATTCACAACTGTCCCTACAGTGGAAAGGAAACTGAATAATTTACAGCAGTGCAAATGGGGTTTCAGTTAGTTTCCCTATAATTTGCTTGTGCTTCTGTCAGCGCTTGGTAAAGGTAATTATAAAATGATTACACCTTGATAAAGGAGCCTCAGGATGAAGCCATCTGTGTGCATACTCTTTATATGTGTGTCTGTTTCACTTAGCAAACTGGTCATCAACCAGATCATCCCTGAGGACGATGCCATCTATCAGTGCCAAGCAGAGAACGAGCAGGGGTCGGTCCTCTACATGGCGAGGCTCATTGTGGTGATGTCTGAGGATCGGCCAAGCGCTCCCAGGAATCTCCGAGCTGACACCGTGTCAAGCTCCGCCATCCTTTTGGCTTGGGAGAGGCCTCAGTATAACTCAGATAAAGTTATTGCTTACTCAGTGCACTACATGAAGGCTGAAGGTGAGTGGTGTGTAAAAAACGTTACCGTTATATATTTAGGTATTTCATCCATTGATTTAGCATTGTACTCCTATAACACTGTTGGACGCATAATGGACAGTTTACAACATAAAGGATCATAGTTATAAAGGATCACGTCTTTATATCCATTATTACTCTTTGTTAAAACCTGGCATCTACATTACTTTTACTTTCATTAATTTCTTTCTTACTCCACACGCCCAAATTTCTTTCATTTTCAAACTTATACAACATTATTCAGAAATGCATTAGTACTCCCTAAGACCTGGAAACACTTTGATAATGAGTTACCCTTTAAATCCTCAGAAATGATCAGTTTAGGTTACTTCAATTCGGCACTTCCTGTCTAGAAAGTATATTGCGGGAGGGAGCTGACTATGTGTTGTTAATGCCTATGTTGGTAAGCAGAGGTCAAGGGAAGAAAAAAAGAAATTCCTCTCCAAAATAAGGAAGAACAACAGCTTTTTCTTGACAAACAGGAATAGTCTTCTATAGATCCTAGCCCAGTGGCCTTTCAAGATGCAGGGTCCCTTCCTTTTGGCTGATAAAATGCAGGATACACACAAAACTGTTCACATAAAGCACAGGGATTGTAGTGTGACAGCAGGAAAGTCTTAAAGCCTTTCAGCTTTCCTGGGAACTCTTTCTTTTGACAACAAGAGTCACATTCAAACAATGCAACATTTGAGAATGAAATTCAGCTTATTCATTCAAGCACTGCACTTCATTATAATGCCACTGACTTCCATTGGGGAGGTGAAATGTACAGAATTCAACTAGAGAGAAAAGAACACCTGCTGGATTTTGTTGGAGATAAGGAGGTCAACATAAAAAGGACAAATTAAACAAATTCTCTGAATAATTGGCATCTGTCTGGGATTTGTCTGCACTTGATATAGTGACAAAATCTCTTTGGTTCCAGTCACAGAGAATGGCTGTTCATTGACATCGACAGAGTTTCAGACAGTACGCTCTGCATTCTCTGAGGTTACAGAGCTCAGCACTAAATGGAGGCTCTAATGAAAGGAGGAACTAATTAGCCCGTGTGATGGAGTGTCCAAAAGTGTGTATTCTCTGAGGGCCGTGGGAGGGTGTGAATTGGACAGGAAAGCAGACTTTGTTACACTTTTCATTGAGGCTCACTGAGACATTCAGACTACAGAGAAAGCTTTTTTGTTTACTCCTCAAGTACCTTGTTTACCAAGTCAGAAATCCAGGTAATCTTTTTCCCTGGGACAAAAAATATCTTTTTACTTTGCTAATCTGCTCTAATTAAATGACTATCCCGCAATAGGTCATCTGAAAAACTGTGGACATAATAATAAGTAGGATTTTGATCTCCTGCTTTGTTTATAAATATTTTAAATCTTTAATATGTTGTAATTTATCTAAACAAATGTCTGCCCTGTCATTATCACAAAACGGCAAAATATAAGGAGTAGTATTAATTTGGTAGATTTTGGTATAATGCTCTTTTTACAATCTTGTCATTTGTCTAGGATTAAACAATGAGGAATATCAAGTTGTCATTGGAAATGATACAACTCGCTACATTATTGATGACCTGGAGCCGGCTCGCAACTACACCTTCTACGTGGTGGCCTACATGCCCATGGGAGCCAGTCGTATGTCTGACAATGTGTTCCAGCACACGCTTGAGGATGGTGAGGAGCCTAGATTAGTGACATAGACTTAGTGAAGGTCACAAACAATACATTTTTTTTCACAGTGAATAGAAAATCAGAAGCTTTATATAGAGAGTGAGATCAACAGGTAAAGGACAAACTGGGGACAAACTCCTAATATCGATCTTTTAAACATTATTTCAGTGGGAGCTCAGAGGATGTTCAAAGAATAGTTTTACTGCATTGAATGATATTATTTTATAAAAATAATTTTATGTCGCTAAATGTTGTGGTAAGGTTCATTTTTTGGAAAATCGATTGTGGGGGGAAAAAATCAAATACTGTAGATCCATAAAACAGCCCTGCATTGATTTGCAACATCCATAAAACAACCCTGGCCTTATACAACGGGACGTATGAATTAGATTGCTACGATTTAAGTGGCTGACAAAGTTATATTGCCTATTAGGGTATATTATCGTCTTACTGTATTGCCGAACCCTGTCTTCTGGACTGGTGCAGTATGTTACACATTTAAACACAGGTGACATTTTTCATGTTTATTTA
Source organism: Etheostoma spectabile (assembly GCF_008692095.1). Taxonomy (NCBI): domain Eukaryota; kingdom Metazoa; phylum Chordata; class Actinopteri; order Perciformes; family Percidae; genus Etheostoma; species Etheostoma spectabile. The sequence continues at coordinate 5,599,413 of NC_045733.1, read as the reverse complement.
AGTTATTTTTTCATGCTTAACTCAAGTTATTGATTTCATGCTTTTATGTACCAATTGAAGTCGCTCAAGGGGAGGCTACTGAATGTTTATGGTTATCAAAATACATTCAACAATAATCTAGTATGTCTGCAAAAGGTTTAAGCTTTCAAAACCCATTCCTAAGGTTACCCTTTTCCTTTTTAGTACATAAGGAAAAGCTAATCAAAGCATCAGGGGTGACTTTTCTGTTTTCTTTGGCTCATAGGAGTTATTTTGGTCTTAATCTGTCTGTCTTGTTGGTCCACAGTTCCTCTCCGCGCCCCAGAACTCAGCCTCACCAGCCGCAGTCCTGTGGACATCCAGGTGTGTTGGCAGCCCCTTACAGGCAAGCTGAGTCGTGGCAGAGTCTCCGCCTACCGTTTGTCCTATCGCACTAGTGCTGAGAATACAGTCTCACAGATAGAGCTACCTGCAGACAAGACCCAGTATCTCTTGGAAAACCTGCAGCCTGACACCATCTACCTCCTGCGTATTGTTGCCGCCACCAGCGTTGGGTGGGGTGAGCAGTCTGCCTGGACGTCCCACCGCACTCCGAAGGCATCCAGTGCTCGAGGTACATTTGTGAGAGTTGCCTTTATAATTTAATGAAGATGAAGTAAAGATTTTGTGATTTTCAGGCAGGCAACATGCATGCACAACATATGATCATCTACACACACACACACACACACACACACACACACACACACACACACAGAAGTTGACGCAAAAAGCGGAATTATCACAGAACCTTTCTCTTGTGCTTAAGAGGAGAGAGAGGCTTGCACTCGTAATCTTGTTAAGGCATTCCGTTTGTAACTCTGTGGCCTTTGCCCTGGACTGTCAGTAACATTGGAAGGGTTTCAGTCATGGGCCATAAAGGGAGAAACTCAGGCCTTTGGGTGGGAAAGAGTAGATGGCTGTTTAGAGCCACATCTGAAGCTTTGAGATGGGGGAGGGGAGGTTTTGTTTTTCCTTCCCATCTCTATTGCCCTCTCGTCTCCAGTTTAAACTCAGACAGGAGTGTTCTGTTGGTAAACTTTATTCCCCTCATTCCTGAAAAAAATGTGTGAAATGGCTCCCCTGACTGCTAGTGGGGTTGTTTCTGGTTTGCATTGAGTGTGACACAGCTGGTAAGGCTTTAGATGGTAGTTTCACTTTTCAAAGAAAAGTTCTGGTCAGGAACCTCCTCTGTCCCTCACATAAACACTGGAAAAAACTTAAAAAGAGGTAAAGAGGTTCCATTTTTCTAAGAACAAGTTCCTGTTTTCTGAAAAGCTTCAATGATAGCAATACACATAGCAGAACAATGTCTATGAAGCGGCACTGTTTTTGTTTTATTCACAGTTAATCACATGGACTGTGAAAATGTTTTTATTGTCATAAACTCGAAAAGACTGTTTGAGGATACTTTCTTGTTTTGTAATCCTTTGCGGAATTTTATTATTTAAATAATTTTTCTGACTCTTCTTTCTTAAGTTCCGATGGCTCCCGAGCTGCACTTGGAGCCTTTAAACTGCACCACTATCTTGGCACGCTGGCAGTTGGCACCTAGGAACTCAGTCAGTGTTCAAGGCTACAGACTCTTTTACCATGAGGAGAGCCAGTCAGAGAGGGCCCCGCTCCAGCTGCGTGCCTTGGATAATGCATACACCATCGGAGGCCTTGGTGAGTTTTGTTTCAAATCATTTGAGTTACCTGCTCCCACTGTACCTGGTATGCAGGACACAGGACAGTATTTTCATTGTTTTTTTGTAAACAAAAGTAATTACTTTTCCTACAACTCCTAAAACTTGTTTGTTGTAAAGAGGTATGTTTATACTATCTACAGTAATTCCTAAATTAATGTAATTATTGGCCTTACTAGCACAACTTATAAAACTTTATATATGTTAGTGGTTATAGTGGGTCATCTATGACAACATAGAAAGGTTTGAACATGCACCCACATTTTTCTACATGAGTAAAAGACATTCCCAAAGATTGTATAAGTTGTTCTTATTTCATAATTAAAGCTTGCATCTTTTAATGGTGGTTTAAAATGTTAAGCTTACTAAAGCTTTATTAAAATAGTTTGTGGTGATTAAAACCAGCAACAACATTTATTGATAACATTTATTTATTGTCTCGTCATGTGTCAAGCAGAGCGTTAAAACTGCACCACATCCCTCCTCCATGACCTCCCAACCTCTGTGCAGGATTTCAGTGTGTGTCTTTTCAGCAGCTGCTGGATGGTGTTTTGGACATATCACAGCTCTTTTGGCCTTTAGGTCACATTTATTTTGGCTTTTTTTTGTGCAAGAGAGGAGAGGGGGCTCAGGCCAATGCAGTGGACATCTGACCATCTGTGGCTAGAGGGGTCAGCCAGGTGGTCAGCAGCTGACTTGTAAATCAGAAAGCTCGGTGCTTGAACAGGATCAGAAAGAAAGAAAGAAAGATGGCACTATAAATTAGTTTAGGTGTTAACTCTAACTGCTGCAGGTGTTTAGTTAGTTAGATATTTAGTTCAATGGGTTAAACCCACTACTTGTAATGTTTCTAATGATGATATTGACATTAATAATGATGAACACTTATACTGAACATTACAATAACTACTTAACTGACTTAGCTAAATATAAAGTCATATCTGGGATGCTCGTTTGATAAAATCTAGAAGTAAGAAAAAACATAAAAGAATTCACTAAATTCAGTTCAATTTGTGTTTTATTAACTAATCCATATTTTTAATTTATGTAATTGTCAAAATGGTTGAATTGGTTTGTATTTATAAAGCAGTCCAGTTGCTATTCCTTCAGGAGATTATTCTAAATAATGAATAAATATTCTAGGAGTAGACGAAGCTGCTGATAAATATTAAGATAATTAAAAAAAATTAGCAACATCCAAAATAGAGCTTAAGCTGAATAAAAAGAATCATTGTATTGTTCCTCTCTGATAAAGGAGCTTTGCAGGGCTGGGTTTTGAAGAGAGGAAAGCTATTTTGTGGAGGCAGATTTATTATGTGTTTTATGACTGCTTTGAGCAGCGTTGCTGGAGGAGAATTGACATCAAAGACTCTCATTGTGTTTGGCTTCTGAAGCTGTTTCTGTTTGAGAGCCACAAAGATAGTTTATTAGCCAAGACCTAAAGAAAATGCAGCCTTTCACCAACTGAGCTGTTGGCCAAACAATGAGGATGTCATGTGAGCTCACTTTCTGGCAGTTCTGAGATTTCTTTCTCCTGAATTAGCTGCAGCCCTGTGCACAAGGAAAGAGGTGTAAAATGCCTCATGTGACCTCCCGTGTGGCAACACATCCTGCATCAGAGAAAATCCTGCTGTGTTGGGAGGAATCTGATTAAATGCTTTTTTTCCCAATTATAACTTCCTTCTTCAAGACATTAGTTTTTGCTACTATCACCACTGCACCATTTATTAAACACAAATCTTTTGATATAGCGTAATACATACAAGAGGCAGTTTGAAATATTTGATTTAATTTAAAAAATGGAATACACAAATGTAAACAGATGTATGAATTTGGAAGCAATCCTGATATATGTTTAAAATCTAGGTAGCACACATGGAGAAAATATAGTAATGTCAGTTTAATAGCAACATCTACTGTATCTAAACTGTGCTAACATTAGTCACTATAATAGAGCCCGACCAATATATTGGCAGGCGGATATTATCGGCTGATGTTAGGCATTTCCCGGTCAGGTGGTATTGGCATTTATAATGGTCGATTTAAAAATACATATATATATTAATATTCATTTATCAGTATCATTTATAATAATAAATAAATGATTCTGATGAATAAATATTTAAAAAATAAAAATGGACTGTCAACCATGTTATGAGCGTTGGCGCATGGTTTGTTTACCATAGTTTACCATAGTTTTGCTCTACAACGTCCTTTGGTAACACTGATATTTTTTTTGTTAATGTGACTTTTGTTCAAAGGACTTTAAGTTTCATATCTTAAGTTTGTAGTTTTATACATTTTATTTATCAAAGCTTTAATATATTTTGATGTTCCTCTGTTCTGTTGTGACAATAACACAAATTATTATCATATTATTTTAGTGAGAGCTGATAAATAACTACAAATAACTAATATTAGGTAAATCTGTTTATGTTTGTAACGTGTTTCTGGATTAAAAAATATATATACAGTATATATCGGCCGATATATTAGCATATCGGATTTTTAAATAACCAAATATTTGTATTTGTAAGCTGCTGGTCATACCAGGCTAAGTAAGGCTGTGGAATTAAAACCTCTGAGACTAAGGAATTGAGCCAGAATTAAATTTTATTGCAAATTGTGTCACTTTTCATTTCCAGGGGGAAGAATATATTCTTGACTTAAAAGTTACATAGACTCGCTTTACAGGTGATTAGGGGAAGAGTTGGGGCACACCTTCGATCGTCTGATCCACACGTGTAGCATAGGTACTACTCTGTATCGTCAACAATATTCCATTCTGGAATATTCATTTTAGGAAGTGTTAGACAAAATATTGGACTATTTAATTTTGAATACATGCTGTGATTGTCTCCGCTAAACATGTTATTTAATGCAAGTTGGTCTCATTAAATAATAACATTTACTTTTATGCCTCAATCATTGCGTTGACAAATATTTTGCTCTTGTCCGGTACAATAAGAGTTTCCTTTTTTTTTGGGTAAATTACTTCTGATGCATTCTAGTATAGTCCTAGACTACCAAATGCTGACTGTAGAATTTTCTCAGCAGGGAATTGCTTTGCAAATTAAATCTGCTTGTACTGTAAATTGTATTTCCTGTAATGCAACATCAGCCATCCCTTTTTACCAATAACATTGATTTCTGAACTGTCAGCTGTGGCAACACTGGGTGATGCTGATTCAGCTCTGTGAATGGCTGCAGAAGGACATGCTCTGAGCTGGCTGTTAAATTATCACTTATGACCCATCCAGATGATTGAAAGCACACCCTGAGAGACAGGAATGTGTTTGAGAGGCTCCAGTTGGGTATAAATGACACAGTGATGTGACCTTTCCTCGCATGTGTATTCTCTGCTTGGCCCACAAGATGAACATGTAGTCGTAGTCGAGGCTTAAATAGTTCTCATACCTGTTGGCACCAGGCAGCACAACTGTAGATTTATTATCTCATAGCTGCAGGCCATCTTACATCTTGTCCACTCCTATTATTAAACACAAGTAGTGTGTAAAAAACAAACTTAGTGTAAAAACTAGATTTGTATTCGGAGCATCATTTTTAAAGGTATTGTTGTGCTTAACTTAAAGAGAAGAGCACCGTCACACACATGTCAATAAACAAGACTGGGCTTAAGTGGAAAAAGAAAAGTTCAGTTCAATTTACAGTGAGGAAAGTGCTGTGTGTGTGTGTGTGTGTGTGTGTGTGTGTGTGTGTGTGTGGTGTGTGTGTGTGTGTGTGTGTGTGTGTGTGTGTGTGTGTGTGTGTGTGTGTGTGTGTGTGTGTCGGCATGCGTCTGTGTGTTGATTTGTGTGAGTAAGGAGCAAAAGAGAGAGGGGGAGGAACGAGAGCAAGAGATGATAGATTCTGGTGTGAGGGTTCATGCAGGAGTTGACATTTACGGCCCCTGTTCAGGCCTGGCTTGCTGCGGCCTGGGGGGCCTTTCGCAAGGCAGAACGAAAACCTCAGGGGCCAACAGGATCTGCATTTGGGCTGTAAAAAAGGGTTGACCACAAATGGGTCAAATATGCCCTTTAATACAAACAGCATCATTTTTTCTTTTTTTTAAGATTATTTTTTGGGAATTTTTGGCCTTTATTTTTGACAGGACAGATGAAGACATGAAAAGGGGGAGAGAGGAAATCATGGCATGCCAAACACCATGATTTATGGGAGTGAGGCCATGTGAGATGTTTCCCAGTAGGAAGAACAGGAAAATGTCTACACTCAAGGAATGGAAACTCGAGCAGAACACAGCACTCTAAGAATATGTGTAGTAATGCAGCCACATTTATATTTTGTAACTCTGAAACAACGCTGAAGCAATAAGTAGATTCATTGAAAATTGATTGGCATTCATTTTTGTAGTGGATGCATCCTTTCAGTATTTTCATTAAGGGACATTTTTAAACATTAGTGTTTCCATCTTTCTAGAGGTGAGGATTTGCTGCTTTTGTGTGTGTTTTATGTCACTGTAAACTGAATATCATTCGGTTTGGGATTGTTGGTTTGACCAAAGAAAACATTTGGAAAAGTTAACTTTGACTCTGAGAATTTGTGGTACGAACATTTTGATGTTTCACAATAAATCAAAACAATAGTCAACAGATTAATTGAATAGAAATAAATGTTAGTTGTTGCCTTGATTTAAGAGTCTTAAAGAAAAGTGTATTACATGTGATGAATTATGACTACTGTTATCTGTGGTACTACATGGTCAAATCATATAATGTTTTAAAGTAAGAGCCTTCAGGTGTCAGGTCCACTATGAGTGAGAAACAAACCTGTTCTCAAAGTTTTCTCTTATTAGGACACTAGTAATGTGTCATCACCTATTAAATGGCATTTCATTTTGACTCTTGTAGTTTCCCTGTTTTTCCACTAACTTCCTCTGCTTGACCCTCCCCCCCTTCGGAAAGAGCCCTATCACCCCTCCTTTTGCAGGATTTAGCTTGCCCAGATTCCATGTCAAAGGTTATGGCCTAGATGTCACAGCTTCCCCCCTTGCAGAGCTACTCTCTTGCATAATTATGGGTGGCCCATTGTATCGTGGGGCTGGGTAAAGGTGCATACTATGTGCCTGCTCCTCTTTCGAGGTAGACACTGAGGCATAAGAAATTAGGCAGAAAACTCTGGATAGCAAGATGGACATTGTATAAAAAGTACAGGCCTTATGGTTTTATTTATTTCTTGCAGAACTTATTTTGCTTCAGATCAGTCTTGATATGCAAGACATTTATCTGCCCTGTGAGGATAATTCTTCCTGCAGTTCATGATACGGTTCATATCATATTATGTTTCTTTTAATTGTCATTACAAATAGCCATATAAAGTTTTAGAATCTCTGAGCAAAAAGAGAGACTCATCTCATATTCCACACCCGTGACCTGAGATTCTTTCAGAGTTTAATCTCGGCCTGACCTGCTGGCCCTGGTCTGGCTCCAGTAAAACTCCTCAGGGCTGCATGGGGGTGCAAGGAGCTGGACTCTACCCCTCCTAAACTTCTCTAACTTCCATGGACACAAATTCATCTCCTGTGGTCAACTGTCTCATATAGCAATAGAAGTGTATTTGTTTGTTTTCTGAATGGTAGAAAGGACTGTCTTAATAGTAATAGGGTTGTGATTATTTTAGTGTCAGTTTGAGCAAAATGCACATGTTCATATTTGAGCTATACATTTTTTTATGCACTTCTGTAACTAACATGCCGGGATATATTGTTCTTGAGTGGTCACTATTACACATATTTTACTTTAAGATCATAGATTAGAAATAATGTATTTTGACCATCATAAATAATATTGCAAATGTGATTTTCACCTTCCCACCAAAGTGTGACCAAGCATTTCAGAAACATGAATTAAAGAGGTTGGGGATCAGTGTGCATTTATATGTCTGTCTCTAAGAGTTAAAAGGTATGGCTCACAATGTTGATATTGCATGCAACTTTCAAATCAGACCCTAATCATTATTCTTTTAGGGGTAAAAGGGACATTTGGTCAGATGGCTTTTGTTCAGCGCAGGGTCTTCAGGGTCACTGAGGCCTGCAACTGCTGTTGACTGTCAGCAATGTCCTTCCCAGGGGATTTTGTCCGTCGATTTGACCCCCAGATTCTGGTCCTGAATAGGAGTGGCCACTGACCACTAAGCAGCAAGCCTGACTGGGGCCGGAGAAAGGACCTTCTTATTTTATCAAAAGACTCAGGGTGACAGTGTGATGGATAGTTGAGCTCTTCTGTTCTGCTGCCCTGAGTGCTGCAGAAACTGACCAAAGGACTTACGGCACTGAGCATCTGTCGCACTATACCTCACCTCTGGTTCCCACCACACCATCAAACCAGAAAACCTCACTGACCCCACACCCACACAGCCCTGGTCTCTTTCATGTAGCACCCCTGCTTCCTGTTAGCTGTAGGAATCACATTGTCATCTGTCTTGGTGTTGTGGTCCGTGGTAAATAATTGAGTGTTGAGAATAAATCTCTATGGATGTTTATAGAAGTCCAGATCTGAGGCTAGATTTATATTGCTACGATTTGGTTTAAAAACAAATGTCTTTTGCTATGTTTACACTACTCTGGCATTTCAGAGCCCCATATCCGGAGAAATTTGAAAAACTACTAAGCTACTAAAAAGCTAGCTAAGCTACTAACATTCTGTGCATGCAAATCGCTTTTGCCTTGAAACTCTGCTTAAAAACCTAAACGTAGAAATGTTAATGTAGCCATAGACTGCACAAAGCGTGATGTATTTTGAAGTAAGAAGAACCTTTGGTGTTTTTCCACATTTATATCATGTGATTTATTTAGATATTTTGGTTTCTTTTTTTTCTTTCTTAATGCAGACCCAAGGAAGAAGTACCACGTTAAGCTACTGGCTTATAACTATGTCGGAGAAGGCTACCAGGCAGACCAAACTATCAGCACCCCTGGATGTGTCTGTAAGTCCCACAATATACTATTATAGATATTTTGTAAGTGTGTCTGAAGCACGATGGTGTCCCTTGTATTTGAACAATAAATAACTTTACCCTTACTGTATCTCTCAGCTGTTAGAGATCGCCTGGTGCCCCCTCCACCTCCTCCACACAATGTGTACACAAAGACCAACAGTTCGACCGCTGTGTTTCTGCACTGGGGTCGACCAGCCTTCACTTCCAGCCATGCGGTCAACTACACAGTCCGCTGCAACCCAGTAGGCCTGCAGAACGCCTCCTTGGTGCTCTACCTGCAGACGTGAGACTTCCTTTATAATACAATTTTTCATTTAAGGCTGTTTTATGTGTTCAGCTATAATATTAATGAGTGCAGCTTTAATAAATGTGTGGGCACTACTGTATTGTGCTTTCCCGTTTGGAGATGGGGATGTGTTAAGAAAAGTGAAACCAGGTGTAAAACCCATGTAACTGTATGTTTTTATCTTACGGTGTGATGACTTGGTCTCATGCCACAATTCAGCTCCTATCTTCACATCAAATCATAGTATTGACAATAATTTGATATTTTACAAGCTATATCATATCACCAAAACAGTTTCTTTACAACATATATACTGTCTCCACACTTGTTGGGGAAAGTTGATTGGTCACCAGAACCTCAGTTGTTTCTTCCTCCTGCCAGTACAGCTCCATATCCCCATCTGCTGGGCAAGAACATTTGTTAAAAGACCATTTCATTAACGCAGTAAAACTTGATAACATAAGTATATGGGTAAATATGACATCTTAAAATCATGACAAGACACAAGCTGTTAAAGTCTTTGAATGTATTTATTTTTATTCTGCGGCACACAAATGCTATTGAGTGAATTGTATTAGAGTGATCTACAAACTATCTGTCCAATCTAAGTTAAACACCTCAGTTTAATCTCACTAAACAGGAACCATCACCATGGCACTGCTGGAATTGTATTAGAGTGATCTACAAAAGTGATCTTCAAACCTCAGCTAGTCACATAAACTGATTTGGATAATAGATTATCTTCTAGCCAAAAGAAAGCCCATGTTATGTCTTTCTTCTGTAGGAGTAAGCAGAGCCTCCTGGTGCGAGATCTGGAGCCCAACACCAAGTATGAATTTGCCGTTCGCCTTCACATTGACCAGCTGTCCAGCCCCTGGAGCCCTGTTGTTTATCAGAGCACTTTACCTGACGGTGAGTGAATTATCAAACATTGCAATCTTATTAATTATATCTTTGTGTACCAGGAGTTTGTTATTGCTGCTGCTGCATGATATATATTTTTGACCTTTTTATCCGCCCCACACAGCTCCCACTCAGCCCCCTTTCAATGTGAAAGTGACTTTACTTGAAGAAGACACAGCATTGGTTTCATGGAAACCCCCAGATGAACCCAATGTAGCTGTGACACATTACACCATCCTGTACGCCTCCAGAAATGCCTGGATAGCTGGGGAATGGCAAGTGCTGCAAAAAGAAGGTAAGGAGTGGTTCTCCCTACAGTTGTGCAGGGGGAACCAGAAATACTTCCTCTTGTCCCACATAAATGGCCCATTGGAAATTAGTAACTCATTTCATCTTCCAGTCTTGTCTCTGGTCTAAATGGTGCCAAACGTGAAGGCCACTGCTTTTGTCTTACTGATAAAAGACCATTTTGGAAGTTCAATGTGATCACAACAAAAACTTTGATTTACCTATTTATTGACCCTGTTCACATAAAGACTATTTTAAATCGCTGTGCATTCATGTAAAACAGACCATATCTGTCCCAGTGATGGACTTTATGCACATTCAAATATTAATTTCCGATCAAAGTTCAGCAGTGTTTAAACAATGTTAAAAGTGCTCTTTTTAGAAAACCAACATGATCAAAATACCAAATGATTTATACAATATGTTGCACCAAGCAAAATAAAGTGAGAAATATTTGTAAGTGACCATTCAGTCACAGGAATTCAAAAGCAGACAGCGTAGGTGTTTTTCAGGGCAGACAACTTCAGGAAACACATAAAATGACACACACATTCCCCTGCCCTTAGTGAAGGGGTCAACAGTGAAGGGAATGTGTATAGCCCTGATCTCCTGACCCCCTGCTCTTCTCTCACATAGCACCTCTCAGCCAAGAGGATTGTTTTTATGTGTCTTTTACTGCATCAGAAAGTCCCGGTTAGTCAGAGGTGTGCATGTATCACAACAGTAACATATTGGAGTAACAGAACTACATGTGTTTATTCAGGATTTTTTCTTATGTCAGGCAGCTTAAACACATTTGGAGGTTAAAGGAATAGTTGGACAGCTTGGGTAATTTGCAAGTTGTTATCTTTGTCAGGCTTTGTTTTTTGTATGAATGAGAACAAATGAGTTATAACATAACGTTAATGAATTAGCGTTAAAGGTGTGGGTAGGTGGATTTTGTTCCCTTTGGAGAGAGACAGGCTAGCTGTTTCCTATTGTTTCCAGTCTTTATGCTAAGCTAAGCTAACTTGCTGCTAGCTCCATCTGCATATTTAGTGTTCAGACGTGTGAGTGGTATCAATCTTCTTATCTAACTCTCATAAAGAGAGCAAATACACGCATATCCCAAACTTTTAAACTCCAACTTTTAATATTCCACTCAATGCAGTATTTAAACACATAAGTCTATATCAACAATGATTCATTTAGGGAATTGCTCCGTTGCCACCAGAAGATCCGCTGGATGTCCCTCATTTTTGGCCAAATGGCACCTTCCACTTTATTTGTGTTGACATTCTAAACTCTAGTCAATTTATGAGTACTATAGTACTCCTCACATCCTCACATCTCTGCAGGGTGAATCCAGACAGCTAACTAGACTATCTGTCCAATCTAAGTTAAACACCTCAGTTTAATCTCACTAAACAGGAACCATCACCATGGCACTGCTGGAGAACCTGAAGCCTGGCCAGATTTACTTTGTGAAAGTTTCTGCATCCAACAATGTGGGTGATGGGCCGTTTTCTCATACGGTGGAACTGACGGTCCGAGCAGATCTCTCCTTTGGTCATGATCCCCGGCTCTCTCGTGGCTCCACACAGTCCACAGGTCAGTAACATCAACATCATCCTGACAGAATCCCTTCGTATTTTAGGATTGTGGTCTTCCATCACAGAACTTGTAATATGTCAAGCTTTTTCAGACTGCACCACATAAGATTGATAATCTGGGGCTCCTAGGTGGCTCACCTGGTAGAGCGCATGTCCATATATAGAGGTTCACACACACACACAGCAGTCATGAATTTGACTCTGTCATTCCCCCTCTGTCTCTTCAGCTGTCTTAATAAAATAAAATAAAAAATCTTTAAAAAAAGATTGATAATCTGAGAATGTTCCATTGACACTTCATAGCATTTTCTGATGGCTTCTACCACCTGGACCAAAAGTCAATGACAGGGATTACTGTGGGAGTCTGCATTGCTCTCATCTGCATCATCATCTGCGCTTTCATCATCATCTGCAGAGGCAAAAACAGGTACTTAGTATGTCTGAAACAGTAGCCAGTAAATATTGTTTAACAGCAAAAGCCCAGTTTCCCTGAGTTTCTTCTGTCTGTAGTGACGTCATGTTTGTTTGCCTACAGGAAATTTTCAGCTGTTAAAACGCTCAGAGAAGGAGTGAACACATCTGCAGGTCATCTGGGCTCTCACGGACAAGCCGTGAACGCTGATGGGAGCGTTCCAATGATGAGTGAAAACCGTTTCATTGATGCCAAGGTCCTTACAAGTTTTTTGTTTATTCACATAACATGTAGTTGCAAGATTATCACTTTTATCATATTCATTTTACAGTACAGTACTTTATATGGCTCATACCTTTTCATACTTTAAAATATATATATATATATATATCTATATACTATATATTTTTTATTTTTTTACTTTACACTCGTAGGGTGGAACAAATCTCATTATCAATTCTCTCGGCCCTGTTCAGCCCAGCACTGAGAAGAAAGAGAAATGGTTTTCTTTCCGCAGTAATGTGAAAAAGGACAGTAAAGCAGTGCAGGTAAGACTCAGAATGAGGAGTCTTGCTTATTAAATTGTCATCAGCAACTTGGAAAAACTCCCCACAATTCATTGCTTACCAGTGTTTGTAAATTACAAATTACTTTCTTGTCCTGAGTTGCGCCTCAGGCTGCATATAAACCTGGCTTTTAAAATGAATAAAGGATTGCAGACCCAAACCTCAACAGACCTAAACAGACCTATTTGATTGATGGTGTGTGTTAGAGGTTGAAATAAGCACTACTTGGTCAACTCAGACAAAGAAGGCCTTAAACTTGTGAGTGAATTTTGACATTTAAAGTGTATTCTCAGCTGCTCCTTTTATAGTAATTATGAATCCAGTGTACGTGAGAATTATAAACGATGTCAGGATCACATAGACGTTTTTTTTATCGTTTCTTAAAGTTACTCCAAGAGAGACAGAATTAAGTGAAAAGGAAACTGGTTAGGTGAATAATTAATATAAATACGGCGTTTTTTTAGGAAATGCTTTAAAGACTATAGAACTATATCATAAAGATTTAAGGAATGAATTTGGTTGATGGCATGCAAAAGGCAGAATAAGATCTTTTCCTGCAGGTTTGCTGGTGAGATCAAGTTAGGTTGAAGCTATCTGCAACTACACCAACGAACCATAAACACTCAGACTAACTGAAGCAACATTTTCTCTGTGCTGTAGAATATGAGACAAGGCACCGCCTCCTATCAGCCCGGTACCACAGTGTTGGCTTACGAAGAGGAGCGGTCGATGTCTCCAAACCAGCCCACCACTCTGCAGCCCCTGCTCTGGCGTCCCGGTGACTCGGAAGGCTCATCCAACAGCGAGGGCAGCCATGCCACCGGTGATTCGGGTCGTTACTCTCACGACGAGACAGAGATGACCAACCTGTCTTCTGGTACCAGCAGCCGCCCTCCTTCTCTGACAGCAGAGGACAGCGGAGGCTCGGAATGCAGCGGTCTCCCTGAACAGTCAGTCCACCTGATGGAGGAAAGTCAGATTGACCTGAAGTTAATGGAGTCCGTCGAGAACGGCTGCTGTCATCATGATGCGCAGAGCAGTTCCAAGTCTGCACTTTCTCTCCAAGTGTGTGTGTCCGAGTGTGTGTGAAACTCTGTGTGTGTGTGTGTGTGTGTGTGTGTGTGTGTGTGTGTGTGTGTGTGTGTAACTGTGTGTGTGTGTGTGTGTGTGTGTGTGTGTGTGTGTGTGTGTGTGTGTGTGTGTGGTGTGTGTGTGTGTGTGTGTGAAACTGTGTGTGTGAAGGCAATGGTACACTTACAAAAACCTGCTCTGAAGTAGAAAAACAGTTGTGTACTCATTGCAGCTTCATACTTTTTTGCTTAGTCACACTCACTTCTGGTGGATAGTAAGCTGTGAAGATTGAGATCACTCTTGTGGTATCGATCTTCTTATCCAACTCTCGTGTACTCTACTTAAGCATATTTCCCAAAATATCAAACTCATGTTAGTTTATCTATATTTATCTACGTCTATGTTTATCTATGTAGCTGCCACCAACAGGAAACAATATTGACACTCAGAACAATCAGAAAACGTCAAAGCATGATAGAGAAGGGGAAATGCAGATTTAGTAAACTATTTTAAAAAGCTCTTTACTCTGACTCAGCAAGTCAACTCACTAAAATTCATCAACATATACCTGCAGTTATTTTGCGTTGCAAGTGTACTGCAGGCCTGAATGTAAGTATTAGAGACAGGTGTAAAGAAACAAGGAGAGAGACCTTTTTTTTTAACCTTTATCCTGTTTTAAACACAATGAACAGAAAACCGATAAATGCCTTTTACAGTATGAAATGTTCGCGGGAGGGGTCTTTTGAGTTCTTTTGCTTTTCTTTTTCATTCAATGAATGTCTTTTTTTAATTTTCTCTTTATGTGTGTATGTCTAAAAAAAATATCTCACCCACCATGAATGTTTTAAAAGATTGTCGAAAATGTGACCAAAAGTGACATTTCTGACATTATTTAAGAGAGTTTATCACTGGAGAGAAAGGGAAGCGAGAGTCCTATTCACTGATTATCTACCTCGGTTTACCCCTGGTAAACTTCTATTGTATATTTAATAACTACTTATACCTATGTTATGTGATGGGCTGCTTCAGTTCCATTGCATTTGATACTTCCTGATGACTTTTCGTCTGATTGTCATCCAATTTTGTCTTTTTCTCTTACTTTGTCCTAATTTTACTGGATGGTAAGGGCGCTGCAGCTCTCTCCTCTCGCTCCACCTGTTGTGTGGACTGAAGGATGGAAAACACACACACAGTTTATTTATCTCCTCGGATGTTGTTGAGGTACTGAGCCACTATAAATCGTATTTTTGTTCATTGTGTCCATTATTGAGTAATGGAATGAAAAGATAACGAATGTCTGCTTTTGTTTTGTATGTCAATGTGCAGCTGCCCTTGCTATTCATGTTTTATACTACCTCGATTAAGAATTTTTTTTTTTTTTGGTCTTGTTTTCCTAAACTCAGGGAACAAAGTTTAGTACATATGAAAAGTCATGTAGTGTTACATGTTAAACTGACAGGGTATCTTCTCAGTACTAAACTATTGTAGTGTGTAATCGCCTAATAGAATATGCGATGAATGTATCTCCATTATGTGCCAGTAGCTCAGATGTTTGTGCTGCCCTCCCCACAGATGGATACCCCCTCTGTAGTTTCTCCTTTCCTCACAGACTCTTTTTTTTTTTTTTATTGACTTCTTCCTTTTTATTTGTGTAAAGATTCACACCAGAAGTGCTTGCAGTGGCGTATCGGTACAGAAAAGCTTTATAATTGGCCTAACGTGGGAAAGCATCCCTCAGATGTGTAAACCAAAGCCTAATCTTTCTGAGGGAAAAGCTCCACGTGAGGATGCAACACGTGAAGAATGATTGTAGTAAAAGCAATAAAAGTGTTAAATCAGAGTAGAAAGTGAAGAATTGAATGAACACAAAACTATATATTTTTGTTAGAAGATAATGTACTACTGAGTACACATTGTAGTTACCTTTGTTCCCAGTATTTTTTTTCTGTAGCGTAGATGAAGTTTAGCACTTGTCTGTCCATTAGTTATGTATTATCGGCCAATGTGCAGCGGTGACTGACGCTATTGCCCAAAGAGTTGTTTGCTACTTGAGTTTATTTTAGTCTCTCAACTAATCTCTGGCATAAGGTTGCGAAAAAATGTGAAATAATCAAAACACGTTTGACCAAAGATGACAACGCAACCTTTGAGATCAGTTGAGCTCCTCAAACAAAGCCTTGCACATTAGTGGCCTTGACCTGCGACAAAATGAGTGAAGAGAGTTGCGGGTTAAAACTCTGAGGAAGTGCCAGCAAGATACACCGGCACTTAATGATGATGGAGTGACAATTAATATTCAATTTTATGCACACAAACTAAAATATCCCGTCGCAGAGTTACTCAAACTGTTGCACACAGATGTCTGTACATTGTAGGTGAAAATGATTTAATACAGTATATTATATTGAGTAGTGTCTGTGTTGCAACAGTGCAGTTGTGTGTAAATGTGCACCCACCGACTTTTCACCTGAATGAAAATTAATTTACAAAAGGATTTAAAAGTTTGTATTTGAGTGATTTCCTCAAATTTGACCCATGTAAAGTACTTTTTTTAGCTGGAAATATATGTGAAGTAAATCTAATGCCTCTATATTGACAGTTTGAAGATCTCAAATGATTTTTATTTTTATCATAACAAAGAGTAGTGGTCAGTGGGTGCACAAATGTTTTTCACATTTCTGTATTTTTAATCAGAGGATTCTGCAGAGGATTCAATCATGGGAAATTCTTCGGGATGAAAAGTGACACAATCAGTTTAACTTTCTTTTGAAAAGCAAACAATGTAAACCAAAGATATTTTTAAAGGTCACCGTTGCATATTGGCATATTGACAAAGATGTTTAAAAGCATCCTATCTTTGTGTGAAATGTTGTCATTTTCAGTGTTCTCATACTAATTTCACAACTGTTTGTGTCATATTATGAGAAAGCAGGATGAAAACTGTTTCTTAATCATTATTCATTTCCACAAAATCAAGTTTTCCTTTTTCTTTATCTGTTGTCTTTCAGCATAAAATTGATTTTTTTGTAGTCATGTTGATCATGCTTTTGGAAAGTAAAAGAAGGATATACATTTCCATTTGAACTTGAACCATAATGTATTCATATATCCTGTATTATTAGAGCTTTAAGGGCTCAATCCAGAATCTGAAAGATCTAAGATACTGACCTCCTGTTTCACAAAAAAACTGTGTGTTTGTTTTCAAGTCACGATAAGTACAGACACACATACACACCAAGCTGCTGTAAGTCATACAGGTTCTGAATTGGGCCTTTTGTAAGTCATACAGGTACATAAATGCTACCTCAGATTTTTAGTTTTTACATTTATGTGAAAAGTGCAGATGCAATTTACTTGGGTCATTAATGTCTGTAAGATTTAGGTCAAGATTATTAAATAAATAAGCCATCTCATTAATGGTATTATGTTGGAATTATGTACCTATCCAAACATGTGAATTTCAAGGATAAAACACAGTCTTGTTTTCCCTTTTTGGAGAATTGTTGTTTGTATGATGTTAGGTGGAGAGTTGCGGGTCATTTACAGTCAAACTCAGGGGAACCCACAGCTGCTCCTCCTTAAAGAGAAAGCAGGTTTCAACTCTTGAAAATGAATGTACCTTTTGGTAATTAGTATGTTTTCTGATATTTTCTGTTAATGTTTTGTTGAACTTTGTCAGTTTGTCTTTGTCAGAAAAATCACTTGCAATTAGGTTTTTGCCAAAAAATGTTTAGTGAGGAGATTTTAGACTGCGGTTAATTATGTATAAGTCTGACTCTCAATTTCAATAAAAGTCTAAAAATTGCAACTTGTCTACTTTAATGTTTAATCATTTTATCCACAATCCATCTTGTGCCTTTAACTTCTTGAGTGGCCTTTCAGACAGGAGACCAATTTGAAGAATAAAAACACGTGTATTTGTACATTAATTTGAGAGGCATGATTAGAATATTACATTATGTTTGTTAGCCATCACTCTCAAAGTTGGTTGAAGTAGTGCTAATTTTGAACTATTTTGTTCATGGGTGCAACTGATTATTTTCATTCTGGATTAATCAGCTCTTATTTTCTTAATTAATTAATTAATTTAAGAAATACCTGTCATAATTACCCCAAGCCCCAAGTGACGCATTCACAAAAATTTGTCCACTCAAGTCTAAAACATCACAATGTTTGGCATTTTGCATGACAAATTACTTTACTATCAAGATAGTTGATAATTAATTTATGTCAATTGACTTATTGATCAGCTCGACTTGTATATACGGTTGGGTGTTATATATTATAACAGAGCATAATATTTTTTAAGCTCTTCATATGTTTTGTTTGTAACCAGTACCTTAAATTTACTGTAAGTTAACAGCACTAACTAAAATGTAGGCTATTTTGTTCTATTGGTCTAAAATGAATGCCCCTTATTGATGCTTATTTTAAGGTTATACTCTTTTGCTATAATGAAAAACTTTGGAGGAAAGCACCTGTACATTTAAGTAATTGCCGCTTACTTACTCACGCGCCTTTACCTAGTCAACAGTGACCTCTATTGGTATTATATGTTAGCAGCAAATCAAATAATTACTAATCAATAATTAAGTTATCTGAAAGGTTGCTTCCATTATGTTTCCTTATTCTGTAGAGTGGCAGAAAGACAGGTATAGGCCTACAGTATAACAATATGATAACATTCGTACGTCTGTTGTGCGTCTGTGGTGTTATGTCAGTATTTTTGCAATGTTGGTTAATTTTTGCGTACAATTAAATGATAAATAAACCATGATGTGGTGGTTTTGATGAAGTCTCTCCACATGTTGCACAGTAGCGTCATATAATAAGTCATAGCAACAGCAGTATTTATAATTTACGTGACTAAGCTTGGAACTCGACCTACCAGTGAGCATCATAACTTTTTGTCAACCCCTATGGACAAGAGCCAGACTATAAACGTAAGCAGTCCATAACAACGACGAGCACGTGCTTTCTCATAGACAGTTGAACTTTACAGTGACAAACGTATGCTAACGCTACAACACACTACAAAACACACTCATGAGTTCGTTTTGTTCTCTTTTCGTGCTTATTAACTCTGTTGGAGATCTACTTTGTCACGCTTCCTTGTTTATGTTTTTTTGGAACCGCAAGATTTGTTTCTGTTTCCACCCTCGCGGAGCCTGTTTGGCCACCGCGCGGATCTGTTGGAAATGTAGTTCAAAAAATTCGATGAGAGTTTTGAGCTGCGTGTCCAGCGACACACTGCGAAACTACATTTCCCATCTACATTTGGCTTTACGGTAATGTTAACGGATAGCTTGGGCTGTGTCATACTGCAAAAACTCTGGAGCTCACTGTAAACAGCTGCTTCGTCGTAGGGCACAAAACACAAGTAAGTTAAGTAATTTTCCTAGTTTTTGAAAAAGCTATAAGCTAGGGATGTTAAAAGGCTGCTTATGATGACGTTTTCGATACGGCAATAAGTGTTCCGACGATGCTCAGAGAGGCGGCGTTAATAACTAGCCTGTTAAATTAGTTACCTAGCTGCGAACCAACTGTTAAATGTCAGTATTTAATGTTACAGGCGAAGCTAATGTTAGCTACAGTTAACAGCTGCAGTGTCAACCGTTGTTGTCTCTGTTGTTAAGGCTGTTTTCATTGTCAGGCCGCTGGAGCCATATGTTATCATTGTAAGCTGCTACTGTTGTCTACCACCGATGTGTGTCGCTTTTTACATGGGTTGGTTTGTTTCATACACATGTAGCAATTTCCTTTATTATTTTATATTTTTGTTATTTATGTATGTATGTCTAAAACAAGTGGTGTGACTCACTCAGGTGTGACTCATAGTAATGTAACTACAGTATCTCTATACATCTATGGCACATTTTCATTAAAAATAAACCAAAAGTTGTCTCCAGTGAGAGGTACTTTCCAGTACGTTAAACAGTTGCAGTCTGCATTATCTGCCTAGTCAGATACACCAGCGGTCTATTGGTGTACACCTGCTTCAGAATTAGATGTTTAGTTTCATTATTTGTTGTTAGTGTGACACCACACAAATAACATGCAGGTTCAACCAAATCAAATCAATGCCTATATAATATACAAATCAATGCTAATATAATGCCTTTACAGCACTTAACATTTATGACCATCTAATACACCCCAAGAAACGCAAAGATTTATTTGTATAGCACACTTTCAGGCATATAATGGTATTTCATATCTTGATTATTTACTATAATAAGATCGTTTTGTTTCTGTTTAAAATGACACTATTTTCACCTTTTGACACAGTGATCTACTTTATCTTTTTCCACACAAGCTGTCTCCAATGTTTGACCTACTTATCTCCTCTAGATCCCTGTATATTGCTGACAACTGACAGAAATGTCAGAGACGTCGAGTGATGCAGAGTCGTCCTGTGGGTGGACCATTATCAGTAATGAGGTATAAATCCTTTTTATAAAGTTCCTAATCCAAGCTATGTTTAGCTTGGATTTTTAGTATTATTTTTTTGACATTTTAAGGTGGCAGCAAGGAGAGACAGGTGTATTATTACTATAAAAAAAAAACAGTATCAAGAGAATTTCAGTTTATTATCTCAAACATACAAGTTTATTTATCTTTTTAAGATTATCTTTTGGACTTTTCCGCCTTTAATTTTTGACAGGACAGTTAGGTGAGAAAGAGGGGGAAGGCATGCAGGAAATCATCACAGGTCGGATACAAACCCTGGACCTCTGCATTGAGGCATAAACGTCTCATTACATGTGCACCTGCTCTACCGCTGAGACAACCTGGCCACTCAAACATACAAGTTAATCACAACTTTTTAGCAAATAGTTGACATTTTTTTCCCAACTCATTAATTGAATTGTTGAGACAACCTTTGTACAGTTTTATATTATATTTAAATCTATTATTTCAAGACATACACTGATGTTACAGCACAAACTGGCAATATAAAAGGTGACAGTCAGCAACCCCCTAGAATGAACTGCAGCAACTTGTATGCAAAAACCTTTTTTTTTTTTTTTTACTGAAATGGGGCTTTAGTGATAAAATTAGTGTTTTTTTTTACATAAAAACAAGCTATGGTTGTACAGTTAAAAACTGAATAAAATAGCCAGTAACTCAGTAATACATATACACACACACACACAAACACACACACACACACACACACGTATGTGTATTACTGAGAGTTACTGGCTATTTCTTCCATCATGCCCAGTTTTAATGAATTTTGTTTTTACAGGGCTCAGATATTGAGACGTTGGGATTGGAGGCTGCAGTGGAATATGGAGCCGAGCCGTTAGTGCGCCCTTCTTTGGAGGAAGCAGAATTGCGGGAAAAACAGGCTTCAACATCTAATGGTAAAGGCCTCATACAGTATTATTGTTTTTTTCAACCTGAGTTTAACAATAGCAGATTTTACAGTAATGTTAAATGTTAATTATGTTAGTATGATAGTATATGAATGAAAACGGTTTTATTTTTGGTACATTGAGTGTTTCCGCACGTACAGGAATTTAAGGCATTAATAAAAAGTGAGAGCTGGACTGAGCTACATACACACACTGAATTGAAAATAAATGTTTTTGATAAATAAGTTGTAGAAATTTTAAACAAAGTGCACTGTTTGTCCAGTCATTACAAAGCTTGCAAGATATGTATATCCAACAACGCTGGACCACATGTGTGAAATTACTTTGAAGTCGCTATTGAGAAAAAAGGTTTGAACCCGCGAATCGCCACTTGCGGCTGCATTTTTAATTTGTATTTATTATATTTTCAGCTCAGTGTGTTGAAAAGAAGGTTGCTGAGTTCCTTGATGAAACTCTGGAACAACAAACCATAGATGAGACATTGTGTGATTCAGAGGTGAGAACACTATAAACATTACCTAAAGGGTGTTCTCATAATCCAGAATCTGCTCCATCTGCCTTCGATCTTCAATATATTGTATCTTGTCCAGGCCGAAGACACTGCAGGGAAACAGCATGTGACTATTTTGTCCTCCAGCGATCACTCAGACATTGTGACTCTAGGAGACTTAAAGGAAGACGAGCAAGCTGATGCAATAGAAGAGGTGGCAACAAACAAGGAGTTTTACCTTGGAACGTCCTGCAGCAGCCAGTACGCTTTTACTGCTACAGAAGCTGGTAGGGCTGCAGCACCACACACACAACACACTGAACTGTTCTGATGGTTTTAATTTACACTCACAGCCAAAGAGTCAACATAGAGAAATTAGACCCATCAACACGACAACTTTTTTCTTCTGCCTGTTTTCTACGTTGCCAAAGCAGGTTTGATGTTGAGTCACTGGAAACTTCCACAGAGTCTTGTGAACTTAGGCTACCATCTGAGAAGTCAGCTCACTGGAGGTCGCTCTTTTCCAGGTGGCCTGATTGAAACTTGAGTGAATCTAATACTGTATGATGCTAAGCTTGTCAGCAATGCACATAACTAATCCTGATCAGTTTCTTACAAGAACACATGCTGTTTAATGATGTAAGGCAGCTATACTTATTAAAACAGCTATACTTAATGAAAGCATGATCAACCACATGTGAAAAAAAGGTTAGAATAGAAGTGCAGCTCATATCATGAATGTAGTGATATTAAAATTATGGTGGAATTCAGTCAGTTTAAGAATTGTGAACAGATAAACAAGAAAGTCATAGCGTATGCCTGCATGTTAACATCTGTGTGACTGAGCAGATTTATGGTGTGAATTTCTTTGATAAATTTTCCTTTTTGATGAACTGAGGTAAGCAAGCAACAACACATGATCCCAAAAATAATAATAGCATGTTTTTATTTGCTTAAACGGATGGTTTAACATTTTGGGAAGTACCCTTACTCGCTTTCATGCAGAGAGTCAAATAAGAATGAGGCAACTCTCATTAGTATGAAGCTACAGCCAGCAGTAGGTTAGCTTAGTTTAGCACAAAGACTGAAAAGAAAAGCTCTATCTAAAAGTAACAAAATCTACCAAGACTCTAAAGCTTATTAATTATCGCATTATATCTCATTTGATTAATCCATTTAAAAACTAATGTGTAAAAACAACAAGTTGTAATGTTACGGGGGTTCTGTGCCGCATTATGTCTTGTCCCTATTTCGGTTTTTTTCTTGTGCATGAGAGTGAGATTCATCTTGTTATCTGACTCTTGGCAAGAAAGCGAATAAGTGTTTTCCCAAAGATGTTGAACTATTCATTGAATGAATGAAAACATTTCACAAACAAAAAACGAATCAAGAATTTGCAACAATATTGTTCAGCAGGGTTTTTTTGTGATCAATTTTTTTAAAATTCCATTTAAAGAGCCATTGTTCAACATTTGTGAATCAGCTGATTGTAATCTGCAATATTTGTTACCTGCATGATTAACCTTACTTCCACATGATTTCTGAGCCTGTTATTTTTCTGTGGACCTCTTTTCTTTCCACCATATAATCACTGTAGCCATAACTTTGTGTATTGTTACTGTAGTTTTCCCAGTGCAGCAGCCTACATTGACAAACTCAAGCAGCAGTGAGGATGAGGGAAGTCGAAGCGCCAGCACTGTTGTCCGAAGACGAAGGTTGAGGAAGAATACCACGAGCATTGTCACAGAGCCTGAGGAGGGGGAGGAGTTGCTGGAGTATGGCCGGAGTGAGGAAGAGGGGGAGGAGGAGGAGGTCAAAAAACAGACGTTGCAGCAGGAGGAGGAAGCAGAAATTAGAAGTCTGGATGAGCGAATGCAAGGCCGGGCCAGGAGGATCCTCAACAGCTGTATCTTCATCGCCCTCGTCGTAGCCATCAGTATGGGCTTCGGACACTTCTATGGTGAGAAGTTCCTTGCAGAACTGGAAGATTTTACTGACCTTCTTGTAAACGCAGAAGTAGCCCGTAGTTCTTCCTGCTGATTGGACATCCACATACAAAGTAGGAAAATTTCTCCATTTAAGTCTGGTTTTAGTTCAAGTTAAGTCAATGTTGTTATAGCCCAATATCACAAATCACACATTTGCCTCAGAGGGCTTTACAATCTGTACAGCATTTACCACCCTCTGTCTTTTGATTCTCGCATCAGATAAGGAAGAAAGAAAAAAAACTTTAATGGACAAAAAAAATGGAAAGGAACTTAAGGAAGAGCAGTTGGAGAGATCCTTCTCCCTGGACGGACAGATGTGCAATAGTTGTGTGACAGACAGGAATTATGAAATTACAGTATGAACAGTTAATATGAGTGAGCGAGTGTAAGAGAGAGCATAGTTATAATAACTGCAGTATCAGTAATAATTATGTAAATATGACTAATGATGATAATAGTAGTCGTTTGTGTCAAGCAGGACCACGGCAGCAGCTGCAACCACAATACAGGTGCTACCATGACGATCTATGGAAATTTGATGTTGTGAGGGATCTGATTCAACAACATGTTAGAGAGCAATCTTTTACGAACCAGGTCAGTCAACACAGGTCACAACTCAAGCAATAACAAGCTCATTTGTAGCAGCAAAGTACATAACAATAATCATCAACTTATTCTGTACCATGCATTTGACCTTTGTAATTTCTGTCATGCATTATACATATAAATTTTATTCCTAAATGTTTACCAAATAAACCAAACCAAGTAAAAGAAACCCTGCTTATACCAATGCAACACAACAGTCGGCTTAATTAACAGGTGTTGGTTCAACTCTGATCATTCTTGAGGGTTGCAGTTTGTAGTGTTGTGTGAGATTACATCATAGTGTATGGTTATTGTTTGGTTGCTATGTACTGAATGTAAAAGAAGTGGACAAAATATTAAGAAATAACTTAAAATATAATATAGTTCACTACAAATCCTTATAATCTACCACTGTGTTGAGTCAACACATCAAGAACTAAAGCAGAAGTCTCAAAGTGAGTTGGTAGTTAAACCAAACATATTACCAGGAGTTCATAGTCAAGTAGGCCAATGTGTATATGATTTTGACAGATTTTAAACATTATTGTGTTAGAAGGCATTGCCACAAAATAGAAATTTAAATTTAGTTGTGTTCACTTACGTATTCAAGTGCCAGATGATTCATATATTTAGTGAACATTTTGATCAACTTCAAAATGACCCATATAACAATTAACTTAATGGACCATAACTTGTTTCTTACTTTTCTCACTCAGGTCCAAAGGGGTGATGATGACCTAGATGACCTGGATGAGCAAACAGTTATTTTGCTGCTCACAGAAGTAATTGAGAAGATAAAGACAGAGAACCAGGAGGTCAACACCAAACAAGCGCAGATTCAGGTAACTTGAAAGTCTGTGTACTGCTTCGGTAACATATTAAAAAGGAAAAAGGTGTAATAAGGAAATTATAAGTCAAAACCGAAGAAAACACGGCTTCATTTTTCTTTTTGCATTTTATTTGACTGCTTGAATGAGTAATCATTCAATTCAATCACCATTTCTCTTGTAAACACCACTTTAAAGGTCCCATGACATGGTGCTTTTTGGAGGCTTTTATATAGACCCTAGTGGTCCCATAATACTGTATCTAAAGTTCAGCCTTGGTGCAGAATTACAGCCAGTCCCACAATGAGCTTTTTTATGTGTCATTTCTGTGTCTGTAGCTATTGAGGAGGAGGGGAGGGGGGCGCAAGGTGGAGGCTGGGGGTGTGGCCTTGACCAACTGCCACTTTGCTCGTTTGAAATCCATGATGTCTCTTTCTCATGGATGGACCAAATTCTCTGGATGGGAAACGCAGAAAGAGGGGAAGTAACCTTACCCCTTATGACCTCATAAGGAGCAAGATTCCAGATCGGCCCATTTGAGCTTTCATTTTCTCAAAGGCAGAGCAGGATACCCAGGACTCGGTTTACACCTATCACTATTTCTAGCCACTGGGAGACCATAGGCAGGCTGGGGGGACTCATATTAATGTTAAAAAAACCTCAAAGTGACATCTTCATGCCATGGGACCTTTTAAAAGCTATAACTTGTGCTCTTTTATTCCATCTTTTCCCTTTAAGGCCCAGAGAGATAACCTGGAAATGTTGCTGAAACAGAAGGCTGAGGAGAGGAATAACATTGTGTCTCAGCAGCAGAGTTTGACAGCTGAGAACCAGCAGCTGAAAACCTCCCTAGAACGTGAAGAAAAGTCCCTCTCCACCTTACAGGAGGAGCTGAGAAACCTGCGCTCTAAGATTAGAGATCTGGAGGCGATGGGAGCTGGTGCTGACTCCCTGCTGTTTGAAAACCAGAGGCTGAAAGACCAGCTGGAGGAGGAGAAACAGCTGATCCAAAGCTTCCACGTCCAAAGGGGAGACATGATGGCTGAAGCGCAGACACTGAGGAAGAAGCTCGAGAAGGAGAGAGCGATTATAGGTGAGCTGAGGAGAGAGTTAAATGTGCTGAGAAGTCACATCCCTAGAGCTGGGAAAGAAGCAGGTTCCGAACCAGAAGAGCTCCAGTCACGTCTGATGGAACTGGAGGAGAGACTGAGCTTCGAGCAGCAACGCTCGGACTTGTGGGAGAGGCTGTACGTGGAAACCAAAGAAGACAGAGTTAAAGGAGACAAAGAGTCCAAAGTGAAAAGAACAAAAGAGGGCATGGCAGGGAAAGTGAGAGAGACATTTGATGCTGTGAAGAACTCCACCAAGGAGTTTGTTCATCACCACAAAGAGCAGATAAAGAAAGCAAAGGAAGCCGTGAAGGAGAACCTGAGGAAGTTTTCAGATTCTGTCAAATTAACTTTCCGCCACTTCAAGAATTCTGCTTCGACCGTCCTCAACAAAGCCAGAGGCTTTTATGATGAAAGACGGGATGAGAAGAACACAGAGGAGTCGTGGCAGCACAGATCCCACAAGCCTCCTCACAGACACCAGCACAAATATGACTCCTCCCAGAACAACCACAACACTCGAAAATCAGGAGATAAAGTTCACCAAGATCGAGCTCAAAATGCACACAAGGCCAACTTGAATGGATGCTACGGTGTTTTCGACTGTGCCTACCAGGAGTCCATGAGTCTCTTCAACAAAGCCATGGACCCAATCAGAGCAGACGAATTTTACCAGCTGCTGCAGAGCTACCTACAGCAAGAAGTCGACCACTTCCACCACTGGAAAGAGCTGGAGATGTTTGTCAACAACTTCTTCCACAACGGCGTGTTCATCCACGAGCAGATGCTCTTCACAGACTTTGTCAGTGGCGTGGAAAACTATCTGACTGGCATGCACGAGTATCACGGCCTTGATGACGACGTGTTCAGAGATCTTGATGACTTTGTCTACCGGCACTTCTTCGGAGAGGCTTACAGAAAAAGCTATGGCCCAAAGTAAGTTGCAAAGTATCTTTTCTTACAAGTAGGAGTCCATTTTAGGCTAAACGTTCCCAGCTAAGAGTTGAACATCCTACTAATTTCCAAGAATTGTCCTGGAATGAAAGTCTTAATCTAATACTAATGTAGGGAAAACAGAGGCTGTGTTGAATAAGTACAATTCCAATTTATTAATTCTAATTATAGCTAGCCTAACCCTGAGAGCCTTAAAATCAGTGTTCAGCTTAACATGCAAAAATGTGACGGGCAAACCTATTAAACATAGGTATAGAAAAGTTTAAAATAAAGCATTACAGGATTGGATAGATTAAAGGATAGATTCCATTCCTATTATTTCGCCCGCCCTCAAAACAAGCTTTTAAAAGTTAAACATGTACTGCAGGTTCACAACCTACAGCCGAATAACTGATTGTGCGCAAGTCTGACTGTCTCCAACTTCTCTTAGACAAAACTTTTCTTTAGAGTTAGCACTGATATGTCCTATCACTAGGACATATCACGGCTATCACCAGACCTAGCCAAGCTCAATAGAGTTGAGGTTGAGCATTGGTCTGGGGAGCCTGCTCTGTATTTTCTATGCACTAGAGGCGTGACCAACAGGTATAGTTCAAATGACTATACGCAATTGGATAGTCCTTCAACCAATCAGACCCATTATCATGCTGAAGCTTTAATGTATTTGAGTGTAACACACCAATATTATGTATGTATGTTTTTTTGTGTTTGAACCACACAGTGGGCCATTTGAAAGACCCGACACAGACTGGAAGGAGCCGAAAGCGAAGCATCAACAGCGAAAGCAGCAGAGAGCCAGGTCTCGACCACACGGGGAACGCAAGTGGAGCCGATCAGGAAGAAATGCAGACAGGCACATGGCTGATGTCAAAATAGAACTGGGCCCGATGCCTTTTGATCCCAAATACTGAAAATATGTCAACGGATTTAATATTATAGCAGCAAATTCTCTTTTGGGTTGTATTTAGATGCAATGTCTAATTTTCTTGTAAGTTTGCACAATGTTAATTTTTAATGCTACTGAACGTCCTTGAGCTGTTCTGTGTTTAGTGAAGTTATTGTTATGTTTGAGTGGAAGATGTGTGAAAAGAAGGAATTGATTTAACATTTTTCAAATGTGAAGATAAAACACTTACTTTTTGGCTAATTATGGAATTATGGTTGAAGATTTCTTTCTGAAACACGTGATACTTCTCTTCAAACTTCAACATTAAATTTTTGAGTGGAGAAATGTTGATTGGGAAACTTAAAAACAAAATGGAAAATATAGACATGCCATATTTTGGATTTTTCTGTGTTCGGCCATGTAGTTGTTTTAATGTGCTGCTACAAATACATGTTTGCGTGACCATTTCTTTTGTTTTTTAAATTAAGATGCATTTCTAACATTCCACCTCGAGCTTGTTTAAACTGGACCTGGCTATTTACATGTGTATAGGGAAGAATTACTGGAAAAATAATGTCACCAACTTTAGTTGTGAAAAAAAGTGTTATACATTTGAGACACATCTGACAATTGGTATTTAAAAAAACAAACATTTGAGTTTAAAATATTTATTTCAGTAGCAAATCCATATTATGTGACATTATCATTAAGGAATAAAACTTGCCGTTGTTCCAGTGTTTGTCAGTGCCTTTCATAAATAAAAATGCTTCCCCCAACTCTTCCCTCGGGAAAATGCGTATGAAATATCTCTTCTGTCCTCACAAAGTGATTCCCTTGCAGAAACACAGAGATTTCCTACAACAAAAAAACACACACATATATGTATAGAGACACACACATACATTTTGACAAATACATAGATACATTTCATTTGTGAATATCTCACCTTCTCCAAAACATCGAACAAAACCAGATGGGTCGGTAGAGAAGATTTGTATGGAAATGCAATTCTGAGCCAGTGAAGAGGGTCGTTGTAGAACCTGTCTGCTTCATCAACGTGACCTTCCTCTCCGAGATCTGGAGGACACTCGAGAAACCTCATCTTCATCGGGCAGTGGACGTGGCTACAAAGAGAGAATACAGTCAGCAGCTGCATGTGGCATGTTGGCAAAATCAGAGTATAACACAAGGGAGGAAGTTCAGCCAGCCAGTATCAAGTTATTAGTCCACACAAACCTATATCCAGAGATGGACCTTGGCACTATTTACTTTGCTCAGATATCTCCTGATGTAAATAAATAAGTAAAATTCTTAATATTATTTTGAACGTAGGCAAAGTTATTTTACAGCTGCTTGTATAAAGAGAACATTAAAAACTGCTGCATCAATTTTGGCATAATTGGCAGAGATAAAGGGTTTTGTAAAAAGATTTTTTTTTTTATTGCCAGGTATTTTAAACTATACCCAGCCCTAAAAGCTTGTAATGTACATAAGTGTACAGTAGAGAATAAATATGTCACCTCAGTGTCCCGGCATAACAAGCCCGATTTTATTTGGATTCAGTTCTAAGCTATGGACAACATTCATTTACTTTAATAGGCTTTCATTTTACTTTACTTTTTTGTAGCCACATTTCCAAAGTTTTATTTTGAAAATTCAGAACCAGAGCATTGATCTTAAGAATTTAAAAGAAAAAGACTGCATGAGAGTTGTAAGTGTGCAGCTTTCCAATTCCTTTCTTTGTTACCTGTAAAAAGGCGTTGAGTGGCAGGGCATGAGGAAGAGGACGTCTGGCTGCGGGGGGGTGGAGGCTCTGCCGACGTCACATAGCGTCTGGAGGTGGCTCATGACGTCCAGGGTGCCTCGCTGGTGGATCAGGCCAGTGTACAGAGCTGCAGACAGGTTGCTCACTAACAGGATGGACGCAGACGTTCGTCGCCACGCTTTCAAATTAGCCAAAGAGATCCCTGTAGAAGAAAAAGAATTAAAACAAATCTGGCTGTTCCTTATCACAAAGACATGTTAAATGTGAAATTAAAAACTGACCACAGAAGATCATACAGAAAGGCAGCACCGGATAGATGAATCTGAACTCCTTGTGAGGAAGCAAACTGAAGGAAAGGATTCAAACATGTCAGGTTGTCTGCCGAGCAGAAAAACATCATGACTGACCAGGGCCCGTATTCATTCATTTGGACCACTATCAGCACTATGAAACAATACTTTTATAAGTGGTTCCTGGTTAGGTTTCTTTTTACGCTCGACAAAATGTTTCATGAGGAAGAAAATCCATTCAACATGTTTTTTTAGATGTAAACAAGTTACATGAAAACTCCACAGGATACCTGTGTGTACAAGATGAAGTTACAAATCCATCACTATTACTCTGACTCCTACCCATTCTGAGAAATGTTTTTGAAGGACATTCTTAGTCATCATTTTTGTGTTTTGATTTGTTATCTGAAGCAAAACAAGTAATTCAGAATCGGGTACTTTATACTGATGCTTTTTTGTAGGTCGTCCTCTGCAGAAAGAGGTTTTGATAACATGTTACACCACAAACCACCTCTAATCTTAATCCCTTTTATTAGAGTGTTATTATATCAAAACATTTCACACAAAGAAAATCAACTAAACATCAAATATGCATCTGCGAATAATCTCACTGAGAAAATTTGAGGATTTTGTTTGAAAGAAACAAAAAGGACATCTGTGGATTAAATCAATGTCACTAACGGCTCTAAGGTGTAACTCTTAGAAATTTTAAAGATACAGACTCAGCAATGTGAGCCCGGACATTTTACCTGTATACCACGACTGTCCAAATGACCACCGCTAACAGAATTTTGTATCTTTTGAAGGCAAGGCTGCACCCATGAAGAAAGAGCAGAAGATGAGGACCGATCACAACGGCAAACCCCTGAGTGAAGTACCAGTGCCAGGGATGAGAGCCGTAGAAATCGGCCACACTGTTGAAGACGTTAAACTTGAGGAAGTTGAACTGCACCATGGTCCACTGGGGAACAGAGAGAGAGAAAATGTTGCATTTGACTTTATAAGCAGCGGTTACTGTAATCTAAGAATCACATGGATTTTATGTTTTACCTTTTCATAGAATATACAGTCGATCGCTGTTGAAATCACAACAGCCAAAGCTCTGGAAATCAGGAGGGAAAATATATTATGCAATAAAGACTTGAGAACGAAATACAGATTCCGTTGACAGAAGATTAAAAGTACCAACCCTATAGGAATAAAGTTATAAGTGATGAGCCTCAGTTTGTTATCTTCCTGCCAGAAATGATACATCAGCAGAGGAAACCAGACAATCAGGGCGGTCGGTCGAACGATGACAGCCAAGGCCACCAGGGTCAAATATATTTTGCTGAAAAAACATCAACAATGTTTCTGTAAATATGTATTTCAGAGAAGAGACGACTTTAAAATGAGAAAGACGTAATAAGCCAAGACCTGCTGTGTGTTTTGGATCCAGGGAGGGGAAAGTAAAATAGAGCCAGGCAGGTGATGGTGGTCTCCATGCTGTTGGTCAGAGTCCTGGTGCAGCAGTACCAAGAGAACCACGAGCACATATGACAGAAGAACTAGAGACCAAAACAAGAGCAAGACAAGTTGTGTATCTCAGGTTACTAGAGAACTGAGATAGCATGAAACCTCTGGGAGATCTGAACAGACATTAAGGGCTGTTCGGAGGATAACCTGCAGTTAATCACACAGTATTCCGGGTGAACTCCGTACCGTCCATTGCGCAACGTCTGGACTTTCCAACTTTCGGATGAGGAAGAAAAATTTGACATCTGCAAAGGCAGCGAAGAGTGCCTGAATTATTCGTGGAAGCCATATCTGCAGAAGCAACCAGACCAGGATTAGTGGAAAAAAAAGTGACTATAGGAAATATAATTTGTCAAAGACATGTCAATATAAAAGCTGTCTGGATGGAAAATATGTAAATTTGCCAGGAGATCGACTGAGTCGTAGTTCATGAAGTATAATATCTTGTATATGCATGCGAAGAAGAGAGGATAGGTGAATCCTCTGATTCCGGCCCTCCATTCCCAGGTCAGATACCCATAAGTCACACTGTTAAGGTTGGAACAGCATCAAATAATACAGTAAGAATAAAAAATAGTGTACTTCCATATAGCAGGTGTGCAATCTGAGGCGTTTCTTTACATGCAAACATACAAAAGTAGAAAGAGATTTTTCTTCATTGTTAAATCATGCTTTCTACACGGTAGTAATGTGAAAAGTAGAGAGACAAGAAAAGTATCTGCTGTCTGTCCCGGATGTACAGAAAGCTTTCGTGTTTCCAGCCACCGCAAAAGATACTTGGTACATGGTGAATGACTCCGGTGTTAATTTTCTCTTAGCTTATTCTAGCCTTCTTAGTAGTGTTGACACTTTTAGTTTTATTTTATCTGTGGCCTTGTTTTGTATTGTCTGCAGCTTTTGCGTTTGCAAGAGATGTTCTTAAATCTAATGGGACATACCTGCTTTAAAAAATAAAAATAAAAGAAATAAAAGAGTGAAAACGGTGTTAAGAGAACATGAAATCATTAAAGGTTACAATATGAGACCAGTTTAAGAAAAAGGAGAAAAAAACGTTGGAACTTATATATTGCTCCACAATACATACATCACTTTGGGATCAGAGAATTCTATGGCCAGTGATTATTATTCATCAGAAATGTATATATAATTGAGAAATTAATAGCAAATTAACACACAATGAAAATGCTCCTTGTATCAGCCTTTACTCCACTGGCTGTTGCTAATAATCACAATGCAGGTGATCATGTTGTCAAAGGATATTTGAAGACCATACGATGGGAAACCTCCAGAGACTGCCAGTACTCATCAGGGACGAAGCTGGTCTGAACCAGGAAGCAGTTGATCAGTCTGAATGCCACAGAAAACACTGCAACTCTGGTTCTCAGCCTACCTGTGGGATGCAAGATAAATCACTTCACATTAGAGACATTGCTGACTTTTTATTTTTATCGTCACAGCACACAGTTGTTTGGTCTCCATTACTTCAATATCCCATCGAAGGAACCCACCGTCGTTAAGACTTTCATCTTCTTGTGAGTACAGTTGGGATTTTCGTTTCCTCAGTTTCACAACTTCGGCTTTATTCCCAAGTTTCAGACGTGCTCGGATGTTCTCCATGTGGACATTTTGTCTATCACAACATAGAACACCTGTCAGGACGCAGATAAGAGATAGATAAGTCACGTTCAGTGCGTGAACTCTTCAACACAGTGAAGTTTGATTACACCAAATTAACGTAAGATTTCAGTTGATGGTCACGTACTAAAGGCTGCACAATCCTTCCGTTTATTTAATCAACACTTTTAAACGTTTACATCTTTAACTAAACGACAATTATTTCAAATGAACTTCAGTCAGGAAAGGACAGTGAACTGAGCTCATGTTTTGCGCTTCCGCACAAACACTTACTTCCGGTGGATCGTTGTTTCCTGACTTCAAAGTAAAGGTTCTTCCACGCTCCAAACTACAAATGTTTGGATGATAGTTTGGATAGTTCTAGGGAAATGTTTAGAACAACAAAATTAAACAACTGATGGTAAAAAAAAAAAAGATAGATACGAAAAGTACCACTTCACTCACTATTTTTTAAGCGAAGAAATTAATTATGACTTTTAGAGTAGAATCACAGCATGCTAAGGTCAAAGTTTTGAGTTAATAAATCAAAATAATGATACTGAATGAAAATTGAAGTAGGTCAAAATTTGCATAAAAAACGACTTAATAAATGATAATAAAAAATAAAAAAGCAAGTTAATTTTTTTGGCTTCCAATCTCGACGTTGCAAAGTTAGTCATTTTAAATTACCATAGATTCATTCTAGTTGTTGTTTTTTATGACCCCCTTCCGTTGTTACTTTCCATACAGTGAAAATCCTTGAATGTACAAGTCTAGTGCGTCAACTCATTTACCTCTCGTGTCGGCTTGTCTTTTTCTATTTCACTCTGCCTCACTTTGTCAAACTCCGCTAGGTGGCGGACTGCATCTTTTTGCTGTTATGACAGAGTAGAAGAAGAAGGCTTGCCTGCTGCGAATAGACAACTTTTGTGTCCTTGTTGTATCTTGGGATTTCACCTCTGTGTCTTTCTGTTTTGGTGTTTATAGACACTTCGAATAAACCGCTTCTTCGGTGAGTCGTGAATGTTACAGATAATTGCCTGTAAACCAGCTAAAATGTAATGTTTTAATTGTATTCAGCTAAACTGTTAGCTAGCAAGGTAACTGTCAAGCTAGCAGATGCGCTTGCCCGCATATCCGGTCAGAGATTTCCAAA
This sequence comes from Etheostoma spectabile, assembly GCF_008692095.1. NCBI lineage: Eukaryota > Metazoa > Chordata > Actinopteri > Perciformes > Percidae > Etheostoma > Etheostoma spectabile. Next base: position 5,565,074 of record NC_045733.1, on the reverse strand, counting down.
GTAAGACTCGTCAAAAATGTCTAATTCTCAGTGGCAAAAGTTTTAATTTTAAGGAAAATATCACTTTTGTATTGCATAATCGTTTATGGTCGTAACAATACATTCATTATTGCAGTCTAATGATGACATTGAGCTCATATTGATTGATCTATTTAAGAAATTATCCATATCCGATGCAAATTATTATAGATAAGTAGGATTACACCTGTTGACATTAGGTACCATCAAGCATAGTGTGTATATGATAATAAGAGGCTAAGGATAGTACATGGAAATCTACCAAACAAAACCACCAACAAGTTATGCCTAATATTTAGCAAGAACATGTAACATCCAACAGAGTACAGGAGATGCAAAATGTGTCTGAATAAGTGTCTTAATTTAATAACACCCCTTTACTCTTCTTTCAAGATCATCTTGTGTTTCAACATTTGGATTTCATATCAAGAAACATCATGTTTCGAAGAAGAGTACCCTTCTCACAGGTCGCCTTAGCTACACTGCTTGGAGTCGCTGGTGGTATTTATATTTACAGACCTTATTTTGAGCCGGTGCAGACCTTGAGACAACAAAACCAGGATGTGCCAAATAAACAGAATAAAGAAGACTGAAAAAAATCATCACTCCCAGGAAATACTTTACACACAGGAGCCAGAATAACAACTGTACATCAGAGACTGCTGGACTGTCAGAGCTGGAGGCCAAACTAAAAACAAGACAAGACCAGCATGGATAAAGTCATGCTTCTTTGGGGTTCTTTGTATGATTGTTAATGTACAAAATAAAGTATTTAATAATTTGATCTGCTGAATTATCATCTGTTTCAGAATGGCGTGTGTCAAAGTTTAATTATACACCACATATATAATTATAGGTTAAACTATTTGATACAAAGTAATTAAAATTATCCCCACCGTTACCGGCTGCGACATTTAAGCGATGTAGGCCAGTGGTTCCCAAATTTAGTCACATGAAGAACCCAACTGACACAAATTAGACCATGGACCCCCATTTGACAAGATTTTGTCACAGGGTCCTGCATCTAATAGGATTTTTGCTTTTAGATGTTTCATTACAGAAAGTGTATAAAACCCATTACCAAAATCGTCATACATTGTCATTGTGTTACCTACTTATGTATGGGATTATAGTGAAAATAAAATATTCCCCTTTATGCAGGGGGTCCCCTCAGAGACCCCTGGGGACCCCGGTTCCCGGACCCGCTTATCCAGTAGCATAATATGAATCTGAATTCTGGGCCTCTGCATAATGACAGAACTTTTACTTGGGTAGGCTACTATATTTATGTTTTAGACACATACTTTTGGAATAAGAAGTACTTTATTTCCTTTTGAAATGTATTGGAGTAGAAGTATAAAGTGGCATGAAATATGCCTACTTGAGTCGAGAACCTTGAGCAGCCAACAAGTAGCGTATCGTGTTCCGCCTCCGGGTGTAGCAGTGTTTCCCCTTTAGTTTAGTTTAGCTTAGCTTAGCTTAGCTTAGCTGTGAGTAATGAAACGGCCCTAGGCTCCGGGAGGAGGAGTTGTTTCTCAACAGCCGCGGTAAGTAAATGAGGTGTTCAGTGTTAATGAAGCTGGTCTCATGTCCACTAATGGCGCAGAGTCAACGAAGAAAGTAAAGTCCTCATTTATTCACCTCTCAGTAAAGTCTTAAACGCTCACTTGTAAACTACTTCTTTACGCCAGGACACAGTGCGCAGCAACGCCCCACGGCTGGTGAGTTTGTTAACAGAAAAGTCTTTTCAGGAAATGTGAGTTGAAGAAATCCGTCTGTAGCATCTGTCAGGAGTTAGCAAGGGGTTGAAAAGTTTTCTTTGAACTTTAATTGACTCGGTTATCTGCATTTGTAACAGTCTGTCAAATTCACCCTCGCATTACGATATGTTGGGAAGCATGTTTACACCTGCCTTGTCCTCTTTTCAGAGTTTATCGTTTAGTCCACATTGACACTTGCTCAATAACTGTTAATCAACACCACTGTTTATACAAGACGTAAAAAAAAATCAGCTTGCCCAACGTATTGCCACATGAGAAGCCCTCCAGCGGAGGCTCATTCGATTTAAAAAAAATAAAATACGTTTCGGTTAATCGAGTGTTTATTTTGTTAAAGAATGAGTTTATTGTGCCCTGGTGCTGCTGCTGCTCCTTCTACAGAGAAATCCTCACATGGTATTTAAATGAGCAGATAGTTACCAGCTTTGGCAGCCAGAAGTTTTAAACATACAATGTTGCCCATAGCCTAATCATTTGATTTTATTCTGAGTTGCACATATTATCGTGCTGCACCCTTTGAAGTTTATGGTATGTGTCTATCCGGATTTTCCCTAAAGAGCTTCCATGTTGGACAGCTGCCCAGGGTGGGTCTTCCACTGCTCCCTGCCAAATGATTAAAGCTGCTTTTTGTTTGCTGGTCTGCATGGGTGGCAGTACTTAGCTATCTTAACTTCCACTGCAAGAGAAAATGCCAACATATATTAATGTAGACTAAGGTTTATTTAAACTTTATCTAAGTAGCAAAGCCTTGAGATTAAAAAAAAAAACTTTCAAGAGAGATCTGGCCAAAAATATGCAGAAATGACAATATGTTACAGTAAAACAACACAAGATAGATAATAAAAAAAATTCACAAAATCGGAATCAAACAAATACAATTATAAAAACATTAATACAATTTCTAATACAATCATGTAAAAGATTAAATAAACCTAAATAGCATCTTAAGTCCTCCCACGTCAAAAGCCCTAAAAATAAATAAGGCCAGTCATTCCGGTGATTAAGGCCTGTGTCCCCATTAAAAGACTCTGACAGGTGTGCAACATGTTTTTGAAGACAATATTAACATCCAGTATTTTCTCACACACATATCAGCCGAGATATGGATTTATTTTATGATATGCTTTATTTATGAAAGTGTGAATGCAGGTGCCACACAGGTTAAGGTTTTCATACATTCTTGCAAGATAATTTAGACATTTTAAAAGAAGGCTATAATAACTATTCAGTTTTGTAGTAGGGATGAACTCGGGGCCAGATTAACCCAGTAGAGGGCACCAGGGTGAAAATACACTGTTATCCCCCTTTCTGCACAATATATGTAGAAGTTAGTCATTAATTTGTGGTAAATAAATTAAGCACACATTTAATACTAAAATGCACCATGTAACCACATTGTATACTGAAATAATAAAAGCCTTAAAGCTAGATTTTAAATTAGGTCCCCTCCACAAGGTGGGTACTCAACATTGGGTAACAGTGCAGCTGTGTTTTAGTACATTAGTAAAAAATATAAAAGTACTGCGTTCCTTTTCTAATTTGTATTCAGTGACTCCTATTAAAATGTATGTTTAAAATATCGCAATAAAAAAGAAAAGATACTGATCTTAATAAAGCTGACATTGACTGATATACTCAATACGCCAATATACTGGAGCATGTCTTATCTATTAAGAATGTTAAACTTTCCTCCACACCATCCTGCAGAACATATGTCAGGATAATTATTGGTTTTATGTTGGTTTTGTACTAGGCTAACCCTAACCCTTCTGTTGCTGGTAACGACAACTATTTGGTTAGGATGAGGATCCCACTTGGTATTTAACTGCTGCTTCTGAAGCCCTTACAACTGAAGGGAGTACTGTATTATGTGACGCCTTAATCTGGTAGGACAACAGGGCCTTGTTTGTTTTCTGTTAAAAGGTTGTGGGAAAACGATACTGTCGAATGTCATTTCCTCCTAACCCAACCTAACTTACTTGATTTCTAAGACATAACAAGTAGTTAAGGGAAGTTAAAATATTGAGATGGTAATGGAGAGACCAGACCTCAACAATAGGCATGGATGAAGTCTCAGAGGTCTTCTTCTTCTGTTTTCCTAATGTCAGCTCTTTGATGTGAAACCAGCATCATTATGTTTCATTTGGAGAGGTCTCCATCCAGTAGAGGAGGTCTGGTAGCGGAACTGTTGTTGGAGAAAGGTTTATGTAAGGCGGTATTTAGGATAAGACGTCTTGTTCTTTCTGTTGCACTGTTTTCTTGTCTTTCACGGAAGATCATACTCTGTCATCAGAGCTCACTTCCTTTTCACAGCTGTGATAGTGGACTGGGAAGTGTATAATGAGAGGAAAACGGCCTTGAAAGTTTAGTTTTTAGCACATCTTTGTGTACTAGACATATTATGCATGAACATTTGCTTCATTTTCATTCTAACATTCACTTAAATTAAAACTAAACAATTAAACTATTTCTTGTGTGTGATCAGGGCTCCCTTAGAAGTCTTCTGATTAGCCTGATAATGAGCTGCAGAAATTTGCTGACACAATCTGCAACTCCAGCAGTGTGGTTTTTCTTCTGTAACCTGCTTTCACTGAAACAGAAATCATATAATGACTCAAGGTTTTGTAACTGGGTTTTCAATAATAATGACAGTAAGTTGGGTAGAAAAATACAGGCGTTGGAGATCTTTAATATTAAGAAGTGTAAAAATATTTTCAGTTTTTAGTTTGAAACTGGCTGGACAATTAAGACTCTGGTGCTACAGTCTAGGTCATTAACACTGTGTGACGCAACCACAATGGATTATATAATTATTCTAATAGTAATAATGCCCTGCTATGGCAAGTGCAAATGTCTGCTGTGAAAAAGGTCTACTAACATGCAGTTGCTAGTTGATTAGGTACAACTAGCTTAAACCAATGTCATCTACAGAACAGGAGGTGTTGATTCATGTGTATAGTGATTTTGGATGTCTACCGTCAACATTTTAAAGAAATATGCCCACAAACTACATCCTACAAAAGGATCATTGAGTTGATTTAACAACTCTCTAAAACAGTTTTAACAAACACTGAAAACCTTCATGAAGGGAGGATTTACTGCAGGGTTCTTGTATTGGACTGCATTAGTTTTTAGCTAGATCCTTCTATACATCCATCTTCACACGCTTGTCCAGGGTTGGGTGGCAGGGGCAGAAGCTCCAGCAGAGGACCCCACCTTAACTAGCTCCGACTGGGGGATGCCGAGGCATTCCCAGGCCAGGTTGGAGATATAATCCTTCCACCTAGTCCTGGGTCTTCCCCGAGGCCTCCTCCAGCTGGACGTGCCTTGAACGTGCCCAGTGGACATCCTTACCAGATGCCCAAACCCGAGTAGAGCCGCTGATCCTACGCGTCAAAAGGAGCCAGTTGAGGTACTGGCTCCTATCAACGAGAAGGAGCAGGGGCTCTTCTCCGAGTTCCTCACGGATGACTGAGCTACTCACCTTATCACGAGGGGAAATGCCAGCCACCTTCCTGAGGAAACCCATTTTGCTGCTTGTACCCCAGAATTTGTTCTATGGGTCTTGACTTTTAGCTACATGTACATAAGAAATTAGTATGTTTATCAGAGGGCCTTTGGAGTGGAAGATTAGAGGAAAGTGGAATAATCAAAGATGAAGTGTGCAAGGAAGTTGTGATCTGAGCAACACGATTTTCACTGACCAAACAGAAGCAACACAGTTTACAGATTCTTCAGTGCTTTACCAACAACTACATCTTGTTTATTTTTAATAACATAACAGAATGGGACAAGAATCTTAACTGTGTGGGTTTGATTGTGACTTTGTTTTTAACTTTTAACCCACATGAGTGAAAACAGACCCACAGGCAGGAATGTGGACTTCATAGTCCTGGGCCTCGGTGGTCTTTGCTCACCGTTTATGGCCACATCAGTGCTTCTGGGAACTTTTTCCATCTCAGTGCAATTATCATGGATCTTGATTTTGCACGAGAACATAAGCTGCTTATGGCCGCAGATAAAAGGTTCAGTAGGAGTTAAAGTGAAAGAATGTAAGATTTATCTGGAGACTTTTCCATGCACTGGTCATATGATACATCTGCACATTGAATGTTTTGATCGAAATTAGTTGACCATGTCAAATGTTTTATCCAGTAGATGGAGTAGTATGCTTCTTATTCTCATGTGCAATGGAATATGTGTGATTGATTCAACTGTTACTTGTTATAAGCTACTAATCTGTGGAGAAAATCTACTTTCTTGCAGTGCAGTGAACAGACAGAAACGTAATGCTTGTCTGGAGATGTAGATGGAGAGAAGAATCTAAAATGCTTCCTGTCACTGTGTCAGCGAGATGAAGCAGCTCTTAAGTTACACACGTTAGCCCACAATGCTAACAATTGTACAGATTAAAGATAAAAATTTGGTTTTGTTACCTAGGTCATGGTTAGCTCCTTGTAAATGCACTCTATACGCTATTGCTGAACAATTTGGAAAACTTTTCTAACTGCGATTATTTTGACTTCTATTGCAATAAAATTCACAAAATTGGATGGAAATTTTATTTTTGCATCATAATTCTCATTTTTAGTGAAAAAACAAATTAGGATCTAGTGACACACAAAAATATTGTCTGTAATTTATAGACCAGTACATCTCTGCAACATCACAATACTTTATTCATAATGGCATTTGGACACACATTTTGCACAAACAATATTGTGCTTCCTGCTATTTAGATATTGCACTAGTACATTTTGCAGTTTTGATAAAATTCGGATTAATTGCTCAGCCCTAGTATACACTATGTTACAGTAAGTGTGGGAAGATTGTGAGCTCTCCCTGTGCTGTGTGTGTGTGTGTGTGTGTGTGTGTGTGTGTGTGTGTGTGTGTGTGTGTGTGTGTGTGTGTGTGTGTGTGTGTGTGTGTGTGTGTGTGTGTGTGTGTGTGTGTGTGTGTGTGTGTGTGTGTGTGTGTGTGGTGTGTTGTGTGTGTGTGTGTGTGTGTGTGTGTGTGTGTGTGGTGTGTGGTGTGTGTTGTGTGTGTGTGTGTGGTGTGTGTGTGTGTGTGTGTGTGTGTGGTATTGGTTCCATGTACAGTTGTGGTTACATACATATTAGGACATGATGTTCCTCTTGTAACTCTGTTTTAGAAAACTGGATTCAGTTGAAACCATGTAGAAATGATACTTATTACTTAGACTAAATGTAATTTGCATCTGGTAAATCAACCAGTTGGACTGGAAAGACGACAGACAAGACAGCAGACCAAATGCCTAAAATGTGTTGACAGAACTGCATGAGCAGATTGAGGTAATCCATCCCCCCAATCTGCATCACCTTTAGTCTGCAGAGGAATTTAAAAAAAACAAACAATATATGATGTTTAGCCTAAATGATCTCTAGAAATTTTGGAGATGGATCATAAAAGCCCTTACACAGCCATAGTGTACACACACACACACACACACACACACACACACACACACACACACACCCTGATGTTTTCACTTGTGTTGCCTGCTTACTTCTCAGTGTGGAAAAGTATTGTACAAACTTGACTTGATTGACATTGCTCTCCCTCTCCTGTTAGTTCTGTTGTACCTCTTGACGGAGCAAATTACTTTGCTATCATTTTTATTGGTCAGTAGAGTTTTGTGACATCACGTTACATGAAATATTGATTTTAAAAGTTGCCACAATGTAATGAAAAAATTGTGTGCGTGGCAAGAGCTAACATTCCCACAATGCCTTGCAATGATGATTCATAAGTGTCCAGGGAGTGTCCATTAACCCTTGTGTCGTCTTCCCGTCGACCTGCAACTTTGTGTTTTTCTTGGATTGAAATTTTAACATTTTGTTGTTCTTTTCCTCCACTTTTCTCAAGGCTTTTGTCTATTTTCTTCCTATTTTCTTTTTTTTACCTTTTTTGTTACCTTTTTGGTCAATTTTTTATACAATTTCTTCATCGCTTTTTTCCAATGTTTTTGATGTTTGTTTTGTCAAGTTTTCAGATTTTTTTGGGTCCCTTTTTTCAGCGTTTGAAAAAAATGTTGTTGTTGTTTTTCTGCTTTGTAGGTTTTTTTTCAACATTTGTCACTTTTTTTCAACGTTCTTTTCTGATATAGAAAGTTTTTGTAAACCGGTCATATTTGACCTGAGGACAACAGAAGGGTTAAATAGAGAGCAGTTAATGAGTGACACTAGCACATATTTTTCTTATTGTCAACTAATGCCATGCAATGACCAACACCAACAATTAGTTAGTCTCTCTCTCTCAATTCCAACCGAACCTTTCTGGGTTGAGAGTATTGACTCTATAGTCCCAGCCCATGGACCTGCTTTTTAACAGTGCTGGTTCAGTGCTGGAGTAAGGTCAGGCCACACTGCTTGCCATTCTGGGAAATAGGGGGGGGGGAACCCCTCTGGCTTGTACATATTTCATTAAACCAGTTGTCTTGGGCGGCACTAATCTTCACATTCAGCTACAGTGCCCTTGCAAAATAGATAGCGGAAGTGGAAGACAATCGGATAACGGGCTTTATTCTAGCACTGTACTTTCGGTCAGCCAGGCTACCATGGACATGATCCTCTGCCATTGCTTCACAATTTCACCGTCTTCAGGGTGTCATTTGGGGTATAGGAAAAAAAAGTTTAAAGATGTATTTCTTTTCTAAATAGTATGATTGTTGGTTGAAGGAGTTGTTTTGTTTGTGTGTTTCAGAAATTAAGCGCTCACTATGTCTGATGGGGACTATGATTACCTCATCAAATTCCTAGCGCTAGGTGACTCTGGTGTGGGAAAGACGAGCTTCCTCTACCAATACACAGATGGCAAGTTTCACTCCAAGTTCATTACTACAGTTGGAATAGACTTCAGAGAAAAAAGAGTGGTAAGTTTAATCAATTTTGACTAAAAGCCAACATTTTAATTGTTTTGATTTCTTTTATTAAGTACTTCAGTAAAAACACACTATGGTCTTCACTTCTGAAGAAACATTTGCTTGTTTCCAAGTGTGCTACAAGCATTTATGTCTGCCTTATTAAGCGCTTAAATGCATTCCTACACAATTAAGTAACTCTTGTAACAAAAGGCTACTGATGAATGTTGCAACAGAAATCAGAGTAATGACTAATGTTGAGGCAGCACCCTCCTTAAAAATAAACACTTACATACCATTGGCAAACAGCTGAGCAGTGTTCATATTTACTCAATGTTTACTCTATTGCTACTGACCTCAAGCTCCAAGAATATAGCCTGACAGCAGTTTTATTACAGCTATACTGGAGTTTTAGCCAATCCATGAGAAGTTATGTTAAGTGACTGAATGTCATCAGTGTCCAATCATTGACCATTGTTTTAATTACAAGTGTTTCCATCATCTCTGATAATAAGATAAAGATACAACAAGTAAACATTCTACAAGGAAAATTTCCAAATACCTGTTTTGTCAGCTGTGGTTTAAAAAGTCGCACTTACAGAGTAGTATGGTTGAAACTGAGTAAGTTATTGTAGTGCATCCTAAAACAACCCAGAGATGTGCATCTTTTCTCAATTTCTACCAGCAGCCGGCATCTAGTTTACCACCAAACACCAGATTAATGCTGATGTATTTATGATAAAGTCAAATCCATGAAAACCTTTTCATGAATGGATTAAAAATGTTTTGAAAATAAGCCTGTATTGTTTATCAGAAAGCTTTTCAGCTATGCTGCAAATACAGCTCAACATATAACAAGCTGCATTGTTGAATCTTTGAAACCACTCAAATGCAAAATCAATAAAAGAAATATGATGCAGAATATTAAACATTTAGGTATAGATTTGAATGTTTTGATTGTCAGTGGTTTTTGGAACACAAATAGACAAAACACCATGAAAAGCCTATTTTGATTAGGTCTCTGAATGTGATCCCATCATATGACTCAAACTCAGATATATAAGACGTTTACATTGGTTGGGCTGTGTTGTTTCTGTTTTACAAGTCAAAATGCCTTAAACCAAATTTTTATTTTGTGTTTACTTATTATTTTTGTGGGGCATAAAGTTCTGTTTCTTGCCACCACCTGTACAGTGAGCTGAACACAGTTACCATCAGCATTAGCCAAGTAACCAGAGCTACTCAGTAGTTTGTGCCCTTTAGTTACTGTCCTCGCTGAGGTTTTGCAAACGCTCAACAACATTTATCAAACCTATTTAGATCATGTAGCTAATGAATTTACATGAGCAGCTAGGTGGATGTTGCCAAGTATGCCTAGTGGAGGCAGTCAAGTCTTCAGTAGCAACAAGCCAAGTTCCCACAAATAGAATGTTTTTAGGCTTCTTTAGGTTTTATGGCTGTTCTATCAGATTTAGATCCAAATTTTATTACAGTTAGTCTGACCTCACCTGTCTCTGTTTTGCTCAGGCATACAAAACAACAAATCCGGATGGGTCTTCAGGTAGAGGACAGAAGATCCACATGCAGCTGTGGGACACTGCAGGACAGGAGAGGTATATGAAGTGCTTTCTCACTTTCCTAAAACCAGGTCTTGTCCTCAGTTGTTTTCAAAATGTGTCTTTTTCACTATTTATTATATTTTTCATGAAGTGGTTCTTTATTTGTCTAAATGTTGTCAGGTTTCGGAGTTTGACGACTGCGTTCTTTAGAGATGCAATGGGTTTCCTCCTCCTGTTTGACCTCACAAATGAACAAAGTTTCCTCAATGTCAGAAACTGGATGAGTATGTCTCTTTATATACCACTTTACATGTACACTTTCAGTCTGACTGACAATCCTATCAAATTATTTTACATATTTATTAAGTTATTAAGAGCACAAGACATTAACAATATTAAATACCATGTTTACTACCAAAATACGTCCAGTCCCTTTGTGTTCATTAAACTTATAATATCCCAATGAGGAATAAGTCTTTTTCTGCAATTTTTATTTTGACCTGAACTACTGCTGCTACAGTACTCAACTTTCTTCTTTCATGTGAATATTGTACATGAATGCTTGGTATCTTCCTGAAAAGCAAACTTATTACACATTAAAACAGGACTAAATGCATAATAAATTGCTGAATGTGTCTTTCAGGTCAGTTACAGATTCACGCATATTGCGAAAGTCCAGACGTTGTTTTGTGCGGTAACAAATGTGACCTGTCCGATCAGAGAGCAGTCAGTGAAGAGGAGGCCCGTGAGCTGGCAGAGAAGTACGGGTATGTCTCAGTTTTGATCCATCTGTACATCAACCTTTCCCTCAGTTGTTTGCCAAGAAGGCAGTGGCTGAACGGTGTGCCAAAGTCTGTGCAAGAGAATGAGACTAAATTGGTCCTCCTCGAAAAGCAAATATTTGTGCATGTGTAAAATATATCCTGCTCTGGCCCTGTTAGACACACCTTTACTAAAAACCTACAGCTTGTAGTGGAAATGTACCCTCTAAAATGTTTAGAGAGAGAGAGAGAGAGAGAGAGAGAGAGAGAGAGGGGAGAGAGAGAGAGAGAGAGAGAGAGAGAGAGAGAGAGAGAGAGAGAGAGAGAGAGAAGAGAGAGAGAGAGAGAGAGGAGAGAGAGAGAGAGAGAGAGAGGAAGAGAGAGAGAGAGAGAGAGAGAGAGAGAAGAGGAGAGAGAGAGAGTATATGACTCTGCTCCACAGTTAATATCGTCTCCTTTTATTATCTTGAATTTTTCAGCCATTACCCTGTATGATTAATGTATTTGGTTCAGATAGATTTAATAAAACCAAAGAAATGTATTCAATAAACTTGTGTGTGGATTTCAGTGTTTTGATCCTTATGGGACTCATAGCCCCACATTGTATGATATATGTTTTTAAGTTTTAAGATATAGGCTGATGATATTCTACATTTTAAATTATGTCAACAAATCCCAGCTAAAGACCAAAAACAAACAATAAATGTATCCTACTAACAAAATTGTCTGTGTTATAGAGCTCTGTTGATGCCCCAAAACTATTAAAACAAACTATTAAGACAGTGTCCAGCTGTTTTAGGAAATAACTGAGCCTTTAAAAAGAATTCAACCATATATTTGGAGATGTGTTTATAAAGATTTAAATATTTAGTAGGAAGTAATGGGTTTGAGAGCAACACAGAAGACTAGGGAAGGTGGAAAGTACTGAGAGACTTTAATTTGCTGGTTTTTGGTCTTTTTACAGAACTGAAAACGAAAAGATTGTAACTAACTCCAGCCTTTTCTCATTTTCTTCCGTGCAGAATCCCATACTTTGAGACAAGTGCTGCAAATGGGCAGAATGTCAACAAGGCCGTGGACGTCCTGCTGGATCTTATCATGAAGAGGATGGAACGATGTGTTGACAAGTCCTGGATCCCTGATGGGACTGTCAGAGTTAATGGACCCACCAACCCAGACATCTCAGAGGGCTCTGATAGGAGCAAATGTGCTTGTTAGAATGAATGATGATGGTCACACATCTATGTCCGTAATACTGAAAAAAGAAAAAGAAAAAAGGAAGGCATCCAAGGTTAACTGTGGAGTATATATATTTAATGATTACTTTCATTGACATGCTGTATTATTTGTCAGAGGAGAGATAAGTGCCTTTTTGAATGTAAGCATTTCATTTCAATTCATATAATGGGTCTTTTGACTAATTAATTCATATTGGGGATATTTATGAAGTCTTGCTGAAATGTCCAACTTTAGTCATCAGTCAGATATGCTGATCATACTTACAGGTATGAATGTTGTGCTCAAAGTCGCAGCAAACAGTACTGCCCTGCCAGGTGTGCTATAGATATGCTGTTAATAGTCTTTACTTGCTGTAAAGTTAGCGTAGATTCACACTGCAATTAACTCAAGAAAGAAGCATGTTTCTCTTTACAGCCAGATATATGTTGACTGTGGTACCTTCAGTCATGGTTTAATGGTGGATATAAATTTGCCAAGAAATTTACTTTTTGGAAACTTTAGCAACATACTATTGATGCTCCGCTAAATACTGCAATCTCATTGTTGCTTACATTGACCATCTAACATGAGCTAGGTGGATAATTATCCCTCATGTATTATCTTTTCTAAATCAAAGTTTGTACTTGTCCCCAAAACACAAATTATATAAAACAGGCTGGTCATGTCATTGGCAATTCATTATATACAGCGACAAGTTTGGCCAGAAATTGCAAACATTGGTGCTCAGTAGTTTGAAAAAAGGAATAAATACGTCAAAGTAAAAACTTAGCAGGAACTCAGGTAATTTCAATGTTCATCCTGCCTTTTTTTTTTTTAATCTCTTACTATTATTAGAGAAAGAAATATAAATGCAAAATCTTACTGTAGCTTTTGTAAACATTAAGTAGCACCAGCTGGTAAAGCTGACCCTTATTCCTCGGTATAGCAATTTTTTATCATTATTCACCTTTGATGATGCCTTCAGTTTTAAAATTTACATGTTTTGAAGTATACAGGATTTTGCTCAGGCGAGATTCTAGATATTCATAACTTATGCCCAGGACCCAAGATGATAACATATGGATATTAGTTATCACCCAAAACAATCACCTTCACTGCTGCCATTATAAAAATAAATACACCTTTTTCCAAACACAACTTCCAACTTCAGGGAAAATGAGCACATGTGCTATTTCACACAGCAAATAGTATGGTTTGATGAGTAGGGCTATTGTGTAGGCAATCATCTCCTAATTACATTTATCATAAGACAAGATGTACTAGGATCTGAGGTGTATATCGCCTCAGCTAAACACATTTCTGATCGAAACCCTTTATTCAAGTGTTAGATGCAGTAAAAAGAGGTTAGGTGCTTGAGGATTGCTCCATTTCTAAATTATCCATGCCTCGCTACATTAATGAAGGCTAGGCTGTTGAATTTGTGAAATTTTTAACCCCAAATTTGTTTTATGAGTAAGACAGGCTGCATTTCAGTTTACTTTTAAAATCCTAATGCTCACCCTTTCAAATCTGTTTATATTACTAATGATATGTTATAATATATATTTTAATAGCTTCACACACAAATTCACATTTTATTGTGCCTACACTGTCATCCTTTGCTGTATAAAAGGCTGAAAATTAAGTTTTAGTTAAGACACACAAGTCCATTTTAACATGGACTCACTGTTGCAATTCACAGATTTGAAAAACTACCACTAAGGTTTTTATTAGACTAGTAAAACTACACTGAAATATTTAAATTTTTCAATTGTGCCATACAGTTTCATATGCAAAATATGTAAATTTTGTCCAAAAATAAACATTTTTATTTATGTATTCCTTGAAGCAGTGTGTCATTTCATATAATCAATCTTCAAAATCTTGACCAAGTGATTTGTAAAATTGCAAGTGATACCAGGTCCCATTCATAGGCACTATTATTCTGTTAGGTGTGTGATTAATGGCATAGAACACTGAATGCTAATCATCTCACCACTATACGTGAAATATTCAACCTCCTAATGTTCGTTTTTCAGCATTTCATGATAACACAGCCAGAAATTTAAAAAGCATCAGTTTTGTTATCTGTATCTCACTGATTCATGCAAAATACCCCATTGTAGCAAATATATTATTCACACTTGTTTACAATTAAACATTTTTAAAGCAGTGACACACTTTTCTTCAGGTCATCCTAGAATTGTCTACAGTGTGGGTGGAGACCATTGGCTGCCAATTCAATAATTGGATGCAAATTATAAACTGTTGTCAGTCATTTCCATCTTATGACACATCATCAGTTGTGGAAAAAGTCAAGCTTTTCCTGGAGCTGAACTTATACCTCTTTGAAAACAACAAAACAGCTTGGCTGCAGCTGTCCTTGCCTCCTGCAGGGGGCAGCACGTCCCCCGCACAGGTCCAACTACGGGAGTGTTTATCCGGTGCAGAAGAAGCACCTACCAAACAGCCTACTTGCGAACGGTGGAGGAGTGGTTGGAAAGGTATCTTAGACACGCTTTTTGTTTTTAGCAACGTTATAACTGAATTTTAACATATATGTAACACAGGCACTAGTTTTAATAAAAGCCAATGCTTGAAATCAGCATCAAGACTATACTTAAAAAACCTAAAACTCACTCGCTTCTGTATTAGCTAGCTAACGTAAAGCTCTCTGTTGTCATTGCATTGCTTTTCCTCAACGCTCACGTTGAAATAACTTGATGTGTAAAACACACGACCTCTAGCTCTAACGTTTTTCTCTAACTGCAGAGTTGCGAGTCTTTTAACCCTAACACACTAAAGTGCTAATGGTTGCTGGCTAGCGTTACCTTAACTATTTAGCAGGATTATGTTTAAGTTACCTCATTGACATGAGAGCTGAAAGACATTTAGTTAGCTTTAGCTAGAATATTTTCTTTTACACCGTTTTTGTCTCATCACATTTAATGGATATATTCGTGGGAAGACATGCCTTGTTGTAGTTGCCATAATAAACAACAAGCAGGACATTTATCTTTATATGGACCTTCATTTCTTCATCTGAACGGTGAATAAATCGCAGACAGACCAAAGTATTAAAGTTCATTTACTCAACAATAACTGTTAATACTGATACTTTTCTTGCCTCTGACCATCACTTTCACGTAAAGAGTGTAAGTGGTTTTTTTTATTGATTAATCCAACTATTGTAAAACAAAGCATAAGGCACTTAGCCGTAGCAACGTTATAGTGTGTGTCTGGTGAAGTCTGTGCGTTCACACCAAGGATGCAAACACATAACTACCCAAAGACACACCACATTTGAGGGGGGTGAGGATAGATGTATAATAATGGGCGTGTTTACTCTTGCAGAATGCCTTTCCGTTTCTGCCCCCAATGTGGGACAAAGTTACAGCCTGATTTTAGATTTTGTCCATCATGTGGGGAGAAGCTTCCCTGTCCTGTCAGTGAATCTGGACCTGTGAGCACAACGCCATCGTTAAGTCTCTTTCAAGGCAAAAGGGATGAAGCACTAACATCAGAAGTTAAATCAAGTCTTGCTACAAGATCAAGTTTCGAGCTCATGGGAAGTACGGGTAAATATGTTGATAATATTTAATTAGGAGTTACTTGGTGTTATCCATAGATTTTAGACTTGGTTTGAAATTAAACAATTGAAAAAGTAAATTCTCTTTTTCTACAGCCCATGCATTTAACACCGCAACTCCAGTTACATCTCGTCCTGCACTTCGAAAGACCCGTAACTCCCTTCGTCTAGACAGGGAAGTTGAATTCAACATTAAAGATGCCACTCCACCCGTGGTGCCCTCCACTAGTCCTTTTAGAGATGACAGGATGAAAGGTAATTAAAATGGCTAGAAGCAGCTACTCTGCTTTGCTGTTCTGAAGGAGAAGATTTGCTTTAAAGATTTTATTTAATTTGCTAAAATGTCAATGTGACATTTAGCTTTATCCTTCAGGTAACACATACTGGTGGTGCAGATGTATAGATAAAACAATTTTACAGATGATGCCTTTCTTTGGATCAAAAACGCTATGATTTGTATGAGCAGATAATGGTGTTGGATTTGTTGGAACTCCACCAAAACAGCACACGGCAGAGTCAGCTCTAGAGCCTTCTACTGTCCTAAAATTCCCTCGAACTGGTGAGCTGAAACACAAGACATTCCTCATGAAAAATACAGCGTCTCACTCTTCTATTCTCTTCTGTTAAAATCTTTTCTCTCATTCATTTTGATTGTGGCTGGATCCATATGCAGTGAGGGGAAAGGAAAAACTCTCCAGCCCTGCTAAGCAAGTAGAAGAGGCAAAGAGGCTGACTGATAAAACAAGTTTTAAAGCAGAGAAATCAACGATAGACGGCTTTCCAGTGGCCATCACTTCCCCTGTTACCCCACCAATCTCCAAGTCCCCTTTAAAAGGTGATTAAAACATTTTGCTGTTATCACACACACTATTACTTGGTTATTTACTTATCAAGTAAAAGGTTAGTTTCACCAGTAAAGTTAAGCCTTCCACTAGAGGCTGACAGAAGTTTTAGGGGACGATGACAACTTCCTCCTAACTTTAACCACACCACATACATTTACAGTTTTTGAAGTGGCTCATTTATGAAAGTAGGAACAACTAAAGGGTTTTCAGGTTGTGAACTTGCATTTCAGGTTCCTAATACATAAATTGGTTTGTAATCAGGATAACTGGAGACATGGTTAAATCTTATCAGGTCACTGTGTAGTTGTGTAGTCACAGTTGTGCATCATTTGTTCTTGTGAATGTGTAACATTACTTTTTCTCTCAAACATAAAATGTAATTGGTTGGTCGTGTTTGTTTGCATGTACAGGGACAGGAAAAGGCAAAGCCAAGAAGGCAAAGCATGCGTCCACTGTGGAACCGCTACAGGAAAGTGAAGAGGTGACAGACACAACAGGCAAGAAGTGGAAGCTGGTGAAACTGCTCAGTCAGAGCACAACAGAGCTCATCTACGAAGGTGAGACAATACTGAAAAGGAAAATAAATGTACAGTTAAACAGTCTATTATTCTTGGGGAGTCAGATTATATATTACTGATAATAATATCACAATGCAGTTAAATACTTTAAACCAGATACAAATTTTAAATTATAAAGACAGATCACAACAAACAAACAAGGAAATGGGAAACTGAAACTGAAGGAAAAAATGACCAAAGTTTGTGTTCTATTAATATTTCAGGAGAAATAATAGTGCTTATTGTACACTAAATGTGTCTTCAGGTTTTATAAACAACTAGGGAACTTATTATGTTTACTCGTCATTTACAACATAGCTAGTTTACCAACAAAAAAGCGCAACAAAATAGAAAAATTATGTTTTGGTGGTACCTATTATCATATTATGAGTAAAAATATATCTTAATAGTTTCTTTTTGTCCAGTTAACTTCATGAAATTAGATTTGGTAGCAGCCGTACACAAAGAGATGGCTTACATAGTTCAGTGGACAAAGCTACTGTCGTCTACAGCAGGATAACAATTGACTCTGAAAAATAAATGGTAGAAAAGATCCAGTATTATCATTATTTAATAATATTGTTTTGTCTTTTTTCAGTTTTGCAGACAGTTTCAAGATCCAATTCTAAGGAGTCGAATCACATCCTCAAACTTGTAAGGGCTGTCTCGACACTCATTGCAGATTTTAAGATTTTCTGAGTACTGCATCCAAAAAGTGAATTATTATCACTGTATATGACTGAGATATCATAAATTAGGAAATTATAGTTTTCCCACTTGTATATTAACTGTTTTTATTTGTTGTCTACTCCCCTTAGACTTCCCTGCGTGGGATCAATAAAACTTGTCTTTTCTGTCTATGTCTTAGGGAGCTAAAGATGGAAGAATCTTCAACGAGCAGAACTGTCTGCAGAGAGCTGCTAAACCTGCATCGGGTGAGGATTTAGTGTGTTTCAAGTTTAGCACCTCCAAATTAACACTTTTTTTTGTTTCTAAAAAAAAACCTGTATTGTCACTCATGGAGGGTGGGCTGCAGTCATGCCGTGAGTAATTGTTCGTATGATAAAACAAGAGGAGCAGAACGTATTAACACGTAGGTAGAGGCTGTATGCATCACAGTCAAGTGCTTCAGTGTTTGAATTGGCTGTAACAGGCAATCAATAATCAAACAGATAAACCGTTCTGGTAGTTTGTCATGTGCTCTAGTGTCACGATATATATCTGTCTTTCATTTCATAATCCGTTGCTTATTCAAAAGGAGCATTGTCATGGCAGTCTGGGGGAAAAATCTAATCTTTAACTCTCTTTAGGTGCAATCCTGGTCTGTCAGGAGTATAACTTCACAACTTTACCACTGTACCGCACACATCATTATTAAAACCTATTGTCTCTCTTTAGTGGACAAGTGGATCAAACAAAACAAGATGGATTTTCTGGGGATTCCTTCCTGTGTTGGCTTTGGTCTTCATGCAGAGTCCTACAGGTGTGAATATGAAGACATATGAAAGTTTGACATTAACTTTAGGTTCTGCTATAAGTTGTTCTTCATCTTGTTTTTGTTATAGGTTTCTTATTTTCCCCAACATGGGCCAGTCTCTCCAGTCTGTCATGGAGGAAGAAGATGAGCTGCTTTCTGAGAAAGCGGTCCTTCAGCTCGCCTGCAGAATAGTGAGACATTATTCTTAATTCTTAATATTCTTAATCATGATCCAGAACTTGTAAAGAACTGTGATTTCCCCCTCACTATATAAATGGTACCATTTCCTTGCAGTTAGATGTACTGCAGTACATCCATTCAAACGAGTACGTTCATGCTGATATTAATGCAGAAAACATTTACATCAAACCAGGACAGAAATCACAGGTTAGAAATATTCTAAAGTACAAATTGTAATCTGTCAGTGTCCATGATTGAAATGTGTTTTACGCTCACCACTCCGTGTGTGTGTGTGTGTGTGCGCGTGCGTGCGTGTGCGTGCCATGATTAGGTATACCTAGTAGGATACTGCCATGCCTTCAGGTACTGTCCAGGTGGACAACATGTAGAGTACCGTGAAGCCAGCAGAACACCACATGAGGGCACCATGGAGTTCATCAGCCTGGACGCACATAAGGGAGCAGGTGAGTCACTTCTGTGGATCAGTGATTCCTTTTCCCACTAACCAGCGAATCGGATGCCAATTCACTCTAGACGCTACTGTAAACCAAACACTATCAAAATGTCTTTCCGAACACCTGTACTCCTCCCACAGTCCATCTGTCTGAACACACAGGCTTCACATGATGAGACTGATTTGATTTTTTTTCTTGTGGAGCTGCTGATTGGGATATTCTTCAGTGTAATTATGCATGCTGTCATTTGAGTCGTTTGACTATTAAAATCACAATGTATCACAGTAAATGTGGGAGGGAAAACAGATGTCGTCATCATTGTTTTGTGTGTTTTCCTTTCAGCTCCGTCTCGACGCAGTGACCTCCAGTCTCTGGGTTACTGCATGCTGCGCTGGCATGCTGGGACGCTGCCGTGGGCCCTCTTTGTTCACCCGGACCAGGTAGCCACGCAGAAACAGAGGTGAAAGAGAATTGATCATCACTGGGATGTTTAAAGTCCACACACCTTTGAATACTAAATTGTTTCAACATGCCTGCATAACATTAAACCTGTATGATTAAGTTAGTAGTACAATACAAAGAAAATGCTAATTACTCTGAGCTCTCATTGTAGGTACATGGAGGATGTTCCTGCCCTGTTAAGTGACTGCTTTGGGAAGAAAAGAGTTTCCAGTGAGTTTAAATGTCTGTTATATAACACATGACACGTGTGTAATTATGTGCCTTTGTCTGATTATATTTCTGTGTCTCGGTGTAGGTGCGTTTGAAACGTACCTGACTAAAGTGATGACCCTGCAGTACTCAGAGCAGCCGGACTACTCATTGCTGAAGGCCGGACTCAGCGCCGCCTTACTGCAGCTGGGGGGGTTACCGGAGCAGCCGCTCAGTTTTTAGGTGAGGGCACACGTGTTTGTTTTATCTCACAGTGTTCAGACACTTTTTATGCCTGTGCGCCAGTGACAGCAGTGGCCAGAGGCCTTATGTTTTCGCGTTGTCCGTACATCCATCCGTCCCATTATTGTGAACTTGAAATCTCAGGAACACCTTAAGGGAATCTCTTGAAATTTGGCACAAACTTCCAGTTTGACTCAAGAATGATCTGACTAGATTTTGGAGTTCAAAGGTACAAAAGAAAAGCCCATAACTCAAGATTGCATTGCATTTTGTATCCAAACTTTGATGACAACTTCACTGTGACATCATAATGCTCTGCGAAACACTTTCTGGCCATTGTAACAACGCCGTAACTCAGGAACAGAAGGGGAGACATTTGTCAGTTTCTGAATTGCTGACACTAATTTTGGATGCCCACTTTGAAACTGTGGTGATTGTTTAGATCTTGTGCTGCCGGGTTAAAGATGTGCGCAAAGCATCCATGGTATGCCAAATAATATGTAACCTAAACACCAAACTGTGTTTACAGTTTATTATGTTGTAAGTTGAGCGCCTTGTGCATTCTATGTGAAAATATAATGTATCTATTGTTTTATTTTCAGAGAAATGGAACAAAAGGAAGACAATTTGGAAGATTTTTAACTTGTTTTTTTTTATCATGCCGTTTCTTCTGTGATGTTTTCTTGCACTGAAAGCAGAGTGTTGTATAGAGTTCAAATTACACGCATGTTAGGCTGATGGGTTTTGATTGGGATCATCATTTTACGTATTTGTCTTTTTCATATTAATTGCACTGCTTTTACTGTTACAAGGGCAATGTGACTCTCACATCAATGTGAGAGCAATGCAAGTTCTCAATATTTGATCCTCAGATTTGGGGTTTTCTTGACACTTTGATAGTTAAATGTGTCAGTGTTAATTTTTTAACCGGGTGTGTGTTACAACTGTTTTTACTTCTTTGACATGAACTTAGAACTGCAGAAATTTTCCTTAATGTGAGCAAACACATATGTAGATTAACATAATTTAACGTGTTGGTAAAGTTAATTTTCCTGAATAAAAAGCAATATTTCTTATTTAAAACAATCTTTCTTTCACCTTTTAGTCTGAAAACACCAGAAACACTCAAAAGAATACAAGACAAAATTGTTTTTTTTTTTGCTCATTGTGAGGTTTTCTGTACTTAACCATAGTCTGTCACGGTCCTAATTACAGATTACACATATGCTGATTCATGTCAACACAGACATGTTCATTTTAAAGAAACCTTTATAAAGTTTAAACATTTCTGAACATAAACATTTTAACATTTCAAGACATATACAATTCTTTATATGAAACAGTAAATATCTCTTATTGTGCACACTCTTTAAGTAATTCAGAAAATAAACACTGTTATCTTTTGCCTGATCTCTCCTGTCTGTGGCATTTACAACCTTACATTTCTGTCACTTGAGGCACTTTCTGAATGAGAGGCTTTGTAGAACAATGTAAAGCATGAGGCTGAAAGACTATAGCACCCCCACGAGGCGACTTTTGTACACAGCGACAGACCCGATGGCTCCCTAGCTTACACACTTAAACTGATCAGTTGAGCTTTTTATACAGACATGCTGGCAGTGTGAGGCAGCTTCACATGCAGGTTTAAATATAGTTTACACTGCAGATTGTTTTCATGTTCAACCAAAATTAGTTTTTAGGAGAAACTCCAAACTCCTTAATTGTTTGGATTCAGTCACAATATTACTCCTTTTATATGTGTTCCTTGTTGTTGCTTTGAAGGCTGAATGTTGAATGTCTATACTTTGTGTTTTTTTTTAATAATTAACAGTCTCTGATGACTAAAATGAAAAGATCCTGTTGGTTTCCAGAGTAGATTTGTCTTTTCCTCTCTCACTAACGGTGAAAAGAGCTCTAGGCTGTACACTGATTTAACACTGAAAATCGTAACTTCTATAGTTTTCATATCCACAAACACTGATAGTTTTGAAAACCTTTCAATGAACTCAGCAAGTGATTGTATGCTTCTCTATAGATTGAAGAAATCATCAACTTGAACTTATAAAACCATTTAAACATTTTTTAGATAACTTCAAAAATGCACTGTAATAAAGTCACAAACAAGGCCGCTTTTAGCTGTTCCTGAAATGTTTTGGACATTAAATTTTCACATGACAGGAACAGTTTATGAAAGTGTAAACTAAGTGGTGTCCCACTTCAACTCAGGCAACGTGATGTGTTGAAAGAATGAGGAGTTTGAAAGGGAGGGGGGGGGGGACTTTCAGTCATGACTGAGGCGCAGAAACCTTCAGGTTTATCGTTCTTGGTCAGGACAAGGCAAATCTGTGCACAAACTCAGCCATAAGGGAAGAGTTTGTTTGTCTGAGCAGTAAGTGGAACATCCTCAAGGCCTCCGATCCTGCACTGTAACAGGGTGATGGCATGAGTAGATCAGATGGGGAGAAATGGTATAGCTATGCTTCCACTGTGTTATTAGAAGACAGTGGTGGCCAAATGGGTGGGAGTAGAGGGACGCTCCTCCTGACCATGTGACGTGTCCTCTCCTAAAAGATTAAAAACAGAAAATTAAACTTCTCAGGCCTGCAGTCACATGAACAACTGCAGCCTCTGTTTACTGACAGACTCCTCTCACCGTGTTGTTCATCTCCCTTTTCCGTGCTGTGCT
Organism: Etheostoma spectabile; assembly: GCF_008692095.1. Classification (NCBI taxonomy): domain Eukaryota; kingdom Metazoa; phylum Chordata; class Actinopteri; order Perciformes; family Percidae; genus Etheostoma; species Etheostoma spectabile. The sequence goes on along the minus strand of NC_045733.1, from coordinate 5,542,177 downwards.
CCTCCTTCTCCTCGGGCATCTCCATCTGACACAAATCCTGCACGTCTTCCACGCTTGACTCCTTTAAAAAAAAAGTTTTTAAAAGAAACGTCATTTGGTTAACGTGACAATAAACCTACTCGCATAACTGCATGAAAAACATTAATCAGACACTTTGATTACCTGTGATTCAGAGAAACAATCTTCATCAGAATTCCTGAATCCTTCTGGGGCTTCCATAAGTATCTGTAGACCGTCTGCCTCCTCCTCATCACTACAGAGTGAGACAACAGCGACATACATGGCGGGACAGATAATTACAATTAAGTGGAAAACCTTTTATTACATTCATAAACTTAGTGAAATAGTCAAACCCATGATTCCATTTTGTTTTTTGTTTGCATCTGGATGTTTTGTACATCATTTCATACACATTTCCCAAAAATACAGCCTGATTTTGGGATCTTTACATAATGTGTGTTTTCACGGATACATAGATGAATAAAGTAAAGTTGGTCAGTGAGATTTAAGGGGTTTAAGACACCATAAGACTTTCTTTAGTATGATCTTATGGTGCGCCAACATATCATTCACACAGTATATACACTGTACAAAACACCCAAGTTGGAGATATTTGGAATTTCGGATTGCTACGATATCTCCCACAAGCCATCGGCAAAATGACCCAAAGCCTCTTTTACTAGCAGTTACATCTAAATAGCAATTTATTTGATTACTTATACAGTTGCGTTGGCTTATTTAAAAAGAGCAGAATGTATTTTGTATGGTTTCCCTTAACACAAATGTAGCCAATGTAGGCTTTTTCCAATGGTGTTTTTGTGTTCATACATAAAGTTAATTAGGTATGTGAAATGGGATAAAAATGGACATATGTTCATTTGAAATACTTAAAAGACAACTATTCAGAGCTCAACAATGACCACCATCACTGACCTTCCTCCAGAGTAAAAGTTCTCTTCATTTTTTTCATCTTCCTCCATTTTAACTTCCTCCATGTTGTTTTGGTTGTCTTCATGTTGCCCATCATCCTTTTCTCCTTTGTCTTCCTTTTCCTTGTTTTCCTCTTCCTCCTCATCTTCCTCGAGGTCAGAGCAATTGAGAAAGTCAAAACTTTCGAGGGCTGTTTCGACTTCCAGAGTGAAACTAGAAGAAGTAGGAAAAGGAACCTACAGAGAAAACCAATGCAGGTCTTTAAATATCACCGTCAACATGTTAAGACTTTACAAAAACAGTAAATGAGATTAATGAAACTTACCGACGGAGCGGCTTCCATTTGTTTTGACTCCTGGACGAACTGATATGGCTCACTGCGTTTCTCTGATGCTTCTACCTGGCGTCCCTCTCCTGCCTCAGTGATGCTGTCCTCTATTTCTGCTTCAGTCTGTCCAGCGTGCACTGACAAGTCCTCACATCCGTCGTCTTTTGCCTCCACCGCTGAAATACACACTTGTGGGACGGCACTTTCAGACAAATCCAGTGTCTCCATTAGCAACACAGGAGGTACAGAGGAAACATCTGGGCATGAGCAGTTCAGGTCTGCTGAGCTTTCAGACAGGTCGGCTGATTGGACAGACGCTCTATCAGTCACAGTACAGTCTGGACCACGAGAGCAGGAAGTCTGCAGATGGCCGTTGAGAACCGCGTCCGTCTGACAGAAAACCTCCCCGGCTTCTGTCTCATCCTCCTCTTGGTTGGATGAGAGCGACGGCGTCGACGCGCTGGACTTGTGGGGCGTGAACGAAAGCGGAGTGGTGAGAGTGGTTTGTAGCACGTTGGAGGCCGTCAGCCTCTGAGCGGGGTGAGCCAAGGCCGGACTGGAGGAGTCGTCGGAGGATTCAGAGGAGTTGGACCAGACTGTCCCGTTGTCCATTTCTCCCTGTCGCTTTAGCAGAGACTAGACCGGAAACATGACCAAGAGACCGTTAATTAGACTTAGTAATTGCTGTTGTGTCTACATACAGCGGGATTAGAGGATTTGTGTACATGTTGGTTATCAAATGACAAAAATAAAAAATAAAAAAGAATATGCATATTATAAATACAACTGACAAACTCATTAATCCAGTGGTCCTCAAACTGTGGGTCAGAGGTATTGAAATATAACAGAAATATAATAAATATATGAAGCGGAACTAAATGTTAAATGATTAGGATTAATTGGGATTAATTAAATATAAATCATTTACCAACTATAAACATAGCAAATATTTGCTATTTGGAGCTTCACACGTGCAGATTTTGTTGTATCATAATATAAACTGAATACACTACTTTTTTTGTAGGCGATGTTAATATATCATTTTGGGCTCTGGTAATGTGATTGTAATATTTTACCCTAAGTGATTATTAACGTAATTCTCTATTCATTAAAAAAAGGCGCTGATTATTTAGTAAACCTTAATCTTACAAATAATCATATATACAGCAGTATCTGCACAAGTTTGTTGTTTTAGAATTAACAACTCAAAAAATGAATACAAAATGTCTTATTTTCTTTCTTTAGATTTTGGCTCCTATTGATTACAAAAACATAAATAAAAAAAATAAAAACTGTTTCCACTGTTGATTTGTTTTAATTTTTAAGTTCAATAATTGCAACATCTTTCCAAAAGGCGATGAGTAATTGTGTTAAATAATCGTGATTGCAATGTTGACCAAAATAATTGTGATTATGATTTTTTCCATAAATCGAGCAGCTCTATGATCAGGCTTTTTCTATTATCTATTCTATTCTTATCTATCTATTGTTTGGTCACTATAACTACATCTACATCTACGTCCCAACACACCGACTGTACAGAGGTGAATCTGGGTGTTGTACGGCTGAATTCACAACGCAAGGACGCCGTCCTGTCTGCCAAGACACCATGGAACGTCTCCACCAGTGAGCAGCTCTGTCTGGGCCAACCTCGGGGCACACTCTTCAGCAAGGTGGGGAAAAGGAGGGACATATTGGAGTTCTACTCAACCACTATTAAACAGCTACAGGGGCCACAGCTCCGTTCATACATGCTGCCACTGTCACACGTCCCGCTACTGCTATCACTCATTCTCCTTGCATTAGGCACGGCACTCCCACAGCCACACGTCCTAACACACAGATCTCTGTGTATCTCCTCACATACATCAGTGCTACCACTACACACAAAGCAGTTGGGGAGCAGCTGAAATAGAACAAGCCATTGAAATGACAGTAATAATAGCCATCAGTAAGATAAAATAAACAGTATATGTTGTAAAAAATATTTGTTTAAAAAACCCTAATAAAGTATAAACTAGTGGTGTAACAGAGAAGGTGTGCTGAATTGTTGAAATTGCAGATAGAATATTCCTTTTAATGTGACTCACATAAAACACCTGCTCCCGCATAGATGGCGTGTCAGGAGGGCTCTGATTGGACAGCAGCCGTTTGGAAACTGTACTGGTGGAGGATGTCTGGTCGTCCTTATCAAACGGACTGAAAAAGAAAAACAAAGCAGGACAAAGAGTGAAAAAAACACGTGATTAAACATGTTGCATTACAAAAATAAAAGACCATGAGATGTTTAAATACCTCCATGTGACCTCCAAGTTCAGCTTCACTGTCCCGAGGTCGTTGATATCCACGGCGAGTGTCTGGGGCAGCGGGCAGAACAGGTCGATCATTTCACAGGACACGCTGCCCACCACCACGTGATTGGCCAGGCTCTTCAGCTCCGTCACCTTAACAACCAAAACATGCAAACCTCAGAGAAATGAGGATAGGCAGAGACCATGGGAACTTAACAACAGAAGACAATGAGCTAGCGATAAACATTTTGTGCTGTAGTTTATTTTGAGTCAATCCCACAAACTGCCTCCTAAAATTCTCACTAAGCAAATACGTATTAATGCACAGCTGAAAATAGTCCACAACAAATGCACTGTTTATTGCGGTTTGAGTTAAATTTGCAAAAAACAACTCTTTTAATTTAGTTAAATATTTAGCCTTTTTAATAATGAAACTATGCATTTGTGACCTATTTGAAGATTATGTTTTAGGAACCAGTGGCCACAAACAGGTTATGAAAGTCACACACTATTGGTTTTGGTCTTTCCATGGGATTTCTTTACCATAAAGAAAAAATAGGACTAATGCAGGCCTTGCCCTTTTAAAGCAGATTTCATTACCTTGATAGACAGCAGTTCTGTGACGAGAGGCATGAAGATGTACTCTTCACTGTCCCATATCTGCTTGACTTCTACACGGCCTCTTAGCCTCCAGCGTTGCCGCCCGTAACGCATTAAGACCTGATGGAGCCAAAAAACAGCTGATGGGATGCAGCAGATGCACAGACTCTGTTGTCTACATGCTTGTATTTGTGTTTCTTACCTCATACTGATCACCAGCACACAGTCGTGCAAAGCCAGCAAGGCCTAAAAAAATCAAAAAAAAATCCAAATTGAACAAGAAAAATGAGAACTGAACAATGCAGAGGGGAGAAAATAGGAAGTGGTAGAAAGTGACTCACCCTTCATTTTGACGTGAAATTCTCCCATCTGGCTTTCTAATTCACTCTCAAGTGAGCACATGTGCTGCAGAAAAGGATGGAGTGAACGGTTTGAATAACGTAACAAGAGATTTGGTAGAACATTAGACTATACAGTGCATAGTCTGATATCTATTTTAAACAAAAATAAAGTACAGCACAGAGAACCACACCCAGTGTACATACTGAAACATCCAAACACACTGACATCGGCTCAGTCACTTACCTCTGTACATTCCCTGTAGCCCTTGTTGGCTTCACTCAGGCTCTCTCTGGCCTCTTTGCTGCCAGTGGCAGAGTTAAAGGCCGCCACCATCTTACTTGCTCCATCACGCAGTCGCCGCTGTATACAATAAGCATCGTACAGCTCCTCAACCTGGAAAAGCAAATATTACAAACATTTTAAAAAGTTTCAACAGATTCTCACCTGAAGACAGAATGAAAATGATCATTATAACAAATATACTTTTATTTAGTGCCTTGGTTATTTTATGAAAAAGATCTTTTTTGAAAAAAATCATAGTTTCTATGTGATAAAGCACTTCGGCGCAGTGGAACAAGATGTAAACACCGCATTTTCACAACATCACCTTAAAATGTTGATATGGAGAAATTGGCATTCATTTGGAAGACATGTTTGTGTCGATTTAATGAATTTAAGTCCAATGTGTACTCATTTATCTCTGATTTGGTCTCCACCAACTTCTAATGGGAAACATCTTGTACGTGATAATTCTCTGTGTTGTTGTAACTACTGGGATTATTGGGTCTAGACCTACCCTAGCTATAAAATGTCTTGAGATAACTTGTGTTATTATTTTATACTATAAATAAAATTCAATGACACATTTCACATAGCCCTTTGATCCATTGTTTTAAAGTAACATTTTCATTAGTGAAGCTTCAAATAAAAAAAGACTATAATTTATTCAATCAATTCCTCATATAAATACACACCTTGCTGAGGTGGAATTCCAGGCGACGCATAAACCTCTCTATGGCTTTCACTTGCTACAAAAAAAAAGAGAGGAAATAAATGACAAGCTAATGCAGAAAATCGCTCCTCCATCTTTATACAGTTTCAATGTGCTGCACTCACATCTGTATACAACAGGTGCGGATGAAACTTACCTTATCCAACTCATACAAAGACCCCTGCAAAAAAAAAAAGAAAATAACATCACAAAGTATCAAATTAACACTAACTGAGGACGGGAAACAACAGAATCCATCCTGGTATAGAATAAGTCAATACTAGTGTGACTGGTTTGACTATGTGAGCTCTCACCAAACGACCGTTCCTCTTGTTCTCTCTGGTCTGTTGACCCAGACTGTCCAGCTCCAGCTGGTGGACCTGGAGGTATGACCTGACAACAAAACCCACGTCACAGTTACATCTTCATTTTCAGAGTCAAAAGAATTTGTATCCTGCATATATTCAGTGATTTTCCACCTGGCAGCCATCCACTGGAATCAATGCAAACAGAGCCTGAGAAGTGTTTACTCACTGTAAGCCTCTGCGTAGGGCAGCGTACACTTCATCCAGCCGCTCGGGCTGCGGGGTTTTAGTGGGTGGCAGTTTGGTTGAGCCTGTGAACATCCTGCTTCCTTACAAGGCACGTTTCTCTTGGATCAAACAGTGCTGAGAGAGGTGGAGGAACATGAGATCATTTTTTGATAAGGCCTCCATGGTTATTTCATTTGAAGCATCTTCAAGATGGGCATCAAGGAAACTGACAAGACCGAGAGTTATGCTCACCTGCTGTGTAGAGAGATATTGTCACTACTGTAGCATGCTGGGAGAGTTGAGTGTAGCACTGTGGCTTTAACAAACCGAAGGACATGTCCTGTAATTATATAAAAAGGAGACATTAGAGACAAAAATGTCTCTCTTCACTTCATACCTCACTGTACCTAACAGGTTTTTTGATCCTACTCTGTGATTATCAGGGATTTGGATAATTACAGTGGTCACTGGAGGAAAAATTGTTAGTGGAAAAAAGGAGGATAGAAACCACTCTTTCACTTCCTTGGTCTGGCCACATTGTTTTGTTGAAAGTCTGAGATGGTGGACGACATGCATGTAGCAACCACAGTGGCCGCCACTGAAACAGTAAGGAGTACAGTCTGCTTGTGCTTCTCTTCCCCTTCCTTCCCTACTTCTCCGCCCCCATCCACATTTAACACCAGAGTACAGGAAGTCTCATGGCTGACTCTACACAGGAAATTCTACACAGAAGTTTGGCCCAAGAATATAAAACCACCCCTCCTCTGTGTGCCATGGGGTAAAAACTGACCCTTTTTCCTACTCAAAGTTAAGTCATTAAACATGCAGATTAGGGTTTACAGAAAACAAAAGAGATTACAGATTTAAACCAAAACGAAAGCTGTCATGTAGGAGCTATTAACACGTTGGATCTGTGTAAGAGCCAGAACAGGACAGAGCTACTGGAGACATCTTCTGTCCATTGTCTTACACTAAACTCAAAACCAGGAGAGAAGTGTCTTATTATACCAGATTAGATCAAATGTTCCACCTGTTGGAACTATAACACACAGATTATGGTCTTACAGGATCAAAGCTTTGTTAGGGACAACATTGCTGGTGTAAGAATAAGATTTATACACCCTGCTGTGTTCTCCTGCCACACAATGAGGATGTGGGCTCGGGGTGCACCAGGCCGGGGGGTTTAGTTAAACCGCTAATCTTAGCTGCACACTGGGAGGATTAACTGGAGTTGGTCAGGGGTTAGAACATTGCAAAGAAAGGGTGCCATACCAGAAAGTCTTTACACATAAAACACCCCACCACCAACCACCGTTTGCTAAACTTGGCCAAAGAACATGTGCAGGACTCGGTTCTGCACACTGAGGTGGGCACAGCTATGAAAGTGCAAAGTCATCATGATGATACTCTCACATCTTACACACTCCCACCCACCCATAAATAGCTCAGCAGATACAGTAATATTGATAACTCAGTTTCCTCTCTGTCAGATGTGCTTTTATTCCTTCCCTTACATTAGGGTTCATTAACTCGATTAATCCTCTCTTGAGAGCAGAGTGAACAAAGAGGACCCTGTTTCCAATCACCTCACAAGACTGGAGATTTGTTTTAAAAAGCCTTTGGTGCACTCACTGCATTCAGAACCACATGCAGCCTTGTTTAGCCAGTAGTTTAGGCCTACAACCATCTCAGAATCGGTTTTATTAATGGGTTACTTTTGACAAATGAATCAATCACTGAATAGGGCTGTAACTAATGACCATTTTCATTACAAGCAGATTTTTTTAATTAAACAACTGTTTGTTTAGTCTACTAATTGTTACAAAAAAAGTTAAACAAAATTCCATCTCAATAGATGAATAGACTAAAGAATATGCATAAAAACCAACAATGGAATCATATAGATAAAAGTTTAACATTAAAAAAAAGATAGATTCAGTGAATCCTTTATCAAGTTTTGCTTGATAAATGACCTAAACCATTAGTCAATTATAATCAAAATAGTTGACGATTCATTTTCTGTTGATGATCTAATTCATGTAATCATCACAATGTACCACAGCCATAGGTGATTTCTTCAATTCTTTTAATCTGGACAAATGCCACAAAAAACAGTTGGTTAGCCTACATATTAGAAAAAAAGTCATGTAAGTAACGTTTAGAGATTAATCAATCATTTTCTTTCGATCAGTTGAACCACTAATCACTGGCTTCAGGGAGCATTAGTGCAGATATAAACAACTGCGTAGCTCACACCCCATCAGACCAGTGCTCATCCATACTTTGTGGGTCTTCTAAGGAGGAAGAGGAGGAGGATGAGGGGTAACGGTGTTACAATACAATGCAACCACCTCTAGGCTACTCCAGATTACTGGCTTAACCTAAACCGGCGGCAGCAGGCCAATGAGTCGGATCAACACGCTCACACATCACGGCCGTGCTCTTTACTTTCATCAAAACAGCAAATGATGGAGCCCAAACAGCTAATTTAGGGAAACAGTGTCGTGCCATATTTTGTATTCCGTACATATCCCACCCCAGCCCCCGGAGCTCATCACAGGCCACAAAAAAGTCCACTCCCGTTCTACACAAGGACCCCCAACATCCTGTTATCTGGAAGTGTTGGTCCTACAACTCCCAATAAACACCAAAAACAGCAGGGGAAAATATGGATTAACTCCATCACAGCCAGCTGGCGGATATAATTTTGATACCGTCACAGGAAAGCAACTTCACGTCGGACGGACTCATGCCCATCTTGAGAAAAATCTAACAGGCTTCATCTTGTTGTGACCTTGCCGATAAACAGCAGCCCCCCTACCTCTGTTTTAATGTCCGACACCCCGGAGAATATGACCGAAGTCTCATTTCCAAGGCGATGCTCCACACAGTTTGCAGAGGTTTACAGTTATTCTGGGCGCTGTCCCTCTCCTTGATTTCACAGTTTTTTGTGTCCACAATCAAGTTAGCAGCAGCTACCAGAAGGACTTCCGGTTACAGGTTTTCATTACAAAGGCTGCCTAACCGAACCGGCATTTGTAGCTGATTTAATAGCACAAATACACAGACATGAACGAAATTTATTTGATTGCATAAAGTCACAAGGTTAACAAAAACTCACGTTGAATCTTGAGATGCACCACAAATTAAAAGGGCTTATGACAAACCAAAAAGAGAACCAGAGTTTGGCTTGTTTTGTAAGTCAAGTAAAGTCACTTTTATTCATACAACTCAAAATCACAACTTTCTCTGTGGGTTTTATAATTTGGATACATTTGATCATTAATTTGGATAAGGAAAAACTTCGCCAAAAAAGCCTATTAAGGGAACAAAAGGGGGCCTATATATAATTATATATGTTTGGGCACCCCATGTAAAGATTTGTATTAATGTGCATAAAGAAGCCAAGAAAAGATGGAAAAATCTCCAAAAGGCATCAAATGACAGATTAGACATTCGTAAAATATGTCACAAAAAGTTAGATTTTATTTCCATCATTTACACTTTCAAAATAACAGAAAACATAAAATGTTATCTGCAAAAGTTTGGGCACCCTGCAGAGTTTCTAGCATGCACCGCCCCCTTTGGGAAGCTGAGACCTGACAGGGTCATGGATTGTTCTCAATCATTGTCTGGAAGACCAGGTGATGTTAATCTTAAGGTTTTAAATGCCCAGACTCATCTGACCTTGCCCCAACAATCAGCACCATGGGTTCTTCTAAGCAGTTGTCTAGAAAACTGAAACTGAAAAAAGTTGACGCTCACAAAGCAGGAGAAGGCTATAAGAAGATAGCAAAGCGTTTTCATATGCCAATATCCTCTTTTCAGAATGTAATTAAGAAATGGCAGTCATCAGGAACAGTGGAAGTTAAAGCAAGACCTGGAAGACCAAGAAAAACTTCAGACAGAACAGCTCGCAGGATTGTGAGAAAAGCAAGTCAAAAACCCACGTTTGATTGCACGATCATCCAGAAAGACCTGGCAGACACTGGAGTTGTGGTACACCATTCCACTGTAAAGAGATACTTTTACAGATATGGTCTTCATGGAAGAGTCATCAGAAGAAAACCTCTTCTACGTCCTCACCACAAAAATCAGCATTTGAAGTTTACAGATGAACATATAGACAAGCCTGATGCATTGTGGAAACAAGTTCTGTGGACCAATGAGGTTAAACTTTTTGGCCAGAATGAGCAAAGGTAGGTTTGGAGAAGAATAGGCACAGAATTTAATGAAAAGAACTTCTGTCCAAATGTTAAGCATGGGGGGGTTCAATCATGCTTTGGGGTTGTATTGCAGCCAGTGGCACAGGGAACATTTCACGAGCAAAAGGGAAAATGGATTCAATAAAATTTCAGCAATTTTGGACGCTATCTTGATGCCATCTGGGAAAAAGCTGAAGTTAAAGAGAGGCTGGCTTCTACAAATGGATAATGATCCTGAACACACCTTAAAATCCACGGTGGATTACATTAAGAGGCGTAAACTGAAGGTTTTGCCATGGCCTTCACAATCTCCTGACCTCAACATAATTGAAAATCTGTGGATAGACCTTAAAAGAGCAGTGCGTGACAGACAGCCCAGAAATCTCAAAGAACTGGAAGACTCTTGGAAGGAAGAATGGGCGAAGATACCTCAAACAAGAATTGAAAGACTCTTGGCTGGCTACAAGAAGCGTTTCCAAGCTGTGATACTTGCCAAAGGGGGCAGTACAAGGTATTAACTCTGCAGAGTGCCCAAACTTTTGCAGATGCCATTTTTTTGTTTTTTTGAAAGTGTAAATGGTGGAAATAAAATCTAACTTTTTGTGAATTATAATACAAATGTAAAGTCTGTCATTTGATGCCTTTTGGAGATTTTTCCATCTTTTCTTGGCTTCTTTATGCACTTTAATACAAATTTTTACCTGGGGTGCCCAAACTTTCGAACCCCACTGTATACTGAGTAGACAGACAGTTACTAGATAGAATAGGAATAGTCTATTGGTCTGTTCTAATGGTCAATTATACAATTGTTTTCATGACTGTGACAAAACCCTATGGTTTCCCCATATTTAACGTGTACATATTCTGGCAAAATTCCGTGTAGGGAAACAGCCATAGACCAGTTGCATGTTGCATGCATGACAGTGTGCCAATTTGTAGACTTAAAGTCTTATAAATGTTCAAGAAAACCCCAACCACATCTCTGATAGAAAAAATGTTGCAACAAGCCATACAATGACATGCAAAATTAGTTTAGCTAAACCAAATATCTAGGGCTGTACCGATATGCAAAATAAAAGCGAAATCGCGGAACTGCTCCAAAAACCTGCATTGCTGAGTAAGAAGGCAGAATTGCGACACACCCCTTTAACTCCCAGAGTTATCCTTGCCATCCAGATCCAATACTATTACATCATTAAATTACTATTAGTATTAACGCTTTTGGTGCCTTAGCCGTGTTCGTCCATCCATCCATCCATCCATCCATCTTCGTCCGCTTATCCGTCGTCCGGGACCACCACCCTAGTCTGCCACTCCCTCTGCACCGTCCCAGACCTCCCTGCAATGTTGAAGAGGTGTGTCAACCAAGACAGCCCCTTCACACCCAGAGCTTTCAGCATTTCTGGAAAGATCTCAGTAATCCCTGGGGCTTTGCCACTGTGGAGTTGTTTAACTACCTCAGCGACTTCCATCAGGGAAATTGACAACAATCCCCCATCATCCTCCAGTGCTGCTTCAACCACAGAGGGTGTGATAGCTGGATTTAAGAGTTCCTCAAAGTGCTCCTTCCACCGCCCATTACTTACTCAGTTGAGGTCAACAGGATCCCATCCTTACTGTACACAGCTTGGATGGTTCCCCGCTTCCCCCTCCTGAGGTTTTCCAGAAGCACCTTGATGCCGAGTCTTCTCCAAACTTCTCCCCACCCGCTGCTTAGCTTCTTTCACGGCAGAGTCTGCAGCCCTTTGGGTCCTTTGGTACCTTGAAACTGCGTCTGGATCCCTCCAGGATAGTATGTCCCGGAAAGATTCCTTCTTCAGTCGGACAGCTTCCCTGACCATGGGTGTCCACCAGGGTGTTCGTGGGTTACCGGCCCTTGAGGCACCAAAGACCCTAAGACCACAGCTCTCCACCGCAGCTTTAGCAATGGAAACTTTGAACATTGCCCCCTCAGGTTCGATGCCCCCAGCCTCCACAAGGTTGCACAAAAAGATCCGACGGAGGTTTGAGTTATAAGTCCGTCGGACAGGGGCCTCCTCCAGACGTTCACAATATACCCGCACTACCCGTTTGGGCTTACCAGGTCTGCCCAGAGTCTTCCCCCATCCGCTGACCCAACTCACTACAAGATTGTGATCAGTTGACAGATCCGCCCCTCTCTTCACCCGAGTGTCTAAAACACACAGCCTCAGATCAGATGAAATGATTATAAAATCGATCATTGACCTTTGACCTAGGGTGCTCTGGTACCACGTACACTTATGAACATCCCTATGTTCGAACATGGTGTTTGTTATAGACAATCAATGACTAGCACAGAAGTCCAACAACAGACAACCACTCTGAGTTAGGTCAGGGACGCCGTTCCTCCCAATCACGCCTCTCCATCATTGCCCACGTGTGCGTTGAAATCCCCCAGCAGAACTATGGAGTCCCCCACTGGAGCCCCATGCAGGACTCCATTCAGGGTCTCCAAGAAGGCAGAATACTCTGAACTCTTGTTTGGTGAATATACACAAACAACAGTCAGAGTTTTCCTCCCCATCCCTCGCAGGCATAGGGACCTTCAACCGGGGTAAACTCCAACGCAGGGGCGCTCAGCCGGGGGCTTGTGAGTAAACAAACCCGGACACCAGGCGCTCGCTGACGAGCCCTCCATCTGGGCCTGGCCCCATGCGAGAGCCCCGGGCTTTGTTCCCCCTACAGCTTGGGAGGGGAATTCTCCATTACTTCTCCATGTAAATTCATCCAAAAGAGCAACACAAAATGAGAGCACTTGCTTTATTTTGAAAAGTCACTCCTCCAAACGGAAATCGTGTTCTGGCTAGTTGCTGTGGCAACAAGGATGTCCCTCAGTCTGTCACTGTTTTCTCCTTTGCTGCTTGTGCTTGGCTGGCGACGACATCTAACGGGGAACAAACAAAACAGACATGAGGATTTTCCGAAGGAGAAAAAGTGTCAACGTCTCCCACAAAACCACAGTCGTCGCCCATAGGTGACCCAGTAAAACTTGTAGGTTCAATTTTAACGTAGCAGTTAGCTAGCTAGCTAAGTTAAATGTATCAAGAGCGGCAGCGTCGGCGGCCGTTTGTCCGAGTTTAGCGAGCCGGGGACGGGGTGGCGATGAAGGACAGCGTGGCGCTTTTTCCACCAGATTTCCTTCAAAACAGGGCATATAGCACCAGACAAAACCAAGAGAGTTGCTTTTAATCTTCCAGTATAAAATTACTGCCCACTGCCAGCCAAAACTAAACTGTGCGATAATAACCATAATTCAGAGTGAGGTTAACGTTAACTAGCTGACGTTAGACAATAGAAAAGCTGGAAAGAGAGAATACTGCTACCGACGGGTAAACAAAGTTTTAAAAGTACGCTAAGCGCTATAGGTCTCCTGCCACTATCACTAGCTAGTTAGCTATCTAACTAACGAAACACGATTTCTTCCCAGGGTCCCACATTTGTTAGGGTTTTTGCTTTTAGATGTTTTATTTCAGACCGTGTATGGTCTCATGAAAAGCCATACTTTCTGTCATTGTGTTAGCTAGCTTTAGCTACTTATGGATGGAATTATAAGGAAAATAATAAATTCCCCTTTTGCTGGGGATCCTTGGACCCCCTTTGAAAACCACTGAGCTACAACAATAATTAGCTTTAGCCAAAGTTACAGGGATCTCTTGCTAGCTATACTTCTAGCACGAGTTTCCAAAGTTTTTCCGGGGACAGGTCTCTAAAACCGGGGACTGTCCCCAGAAACCGTCTGGTCACCCTATCCCAAACCTAAGAAACCATCAAGACATTTCTGTCGCCTCAATGAACAAAAAATTATTGAGCCACCTATTTTACAGGAAAGGCGTATCATTAACGCAGAGAGTATTACGTGGAATAATTTTTTTCAGATTTCATGTCTTCATGATTGTAGTCTTTCGCACTAAAAAACGTTACACGTTTTAGAAGATGTGGTTGAACAGAGAAGTGCCGGTAAACTTCCGGCCTTGTTTCAGTAGTACCGACATTTTTTTAATAGAAGCCTGGGGCTCAATGCTAGTGTGAAGGCTGCTATGTCTAATGCCTGGCAGCTAATGGGGATTAGTCTTTTGAAAACTAGTTCAAATAAAAAGTTCCTTAATTCAAGTATCATTTGAGGCACATAACCATCTTCTTTGCCATTGAAGTAACTGTTTGATATTTATATAAGTGACTGCACTAAAAAATAGAAAACCTGGGGAAAGTATTATGGAATATCAGTGATAGCATTTTGAATTAGTTCCAAAACTTCTCACGATATGAATTCATGCAAAATAATTTGTTTGTTTGGCGTAATGCTACTGCCTATTAGCATTAGTTACATTGGAGCCAAAGGCCACAGCCGAGCATTTTCTACATGAAACCAGAGCTTGCCAGCTGCATAATTTTGGATTGACTTTACAGTGGATAAAAGCCACCACAGCCCTTGGTTATGTAAACGAGATGCATCCTGGGACTGCAAAAGCAGCACTCAGACTCAACTCAGGTAAAAATGTTAGTTTGGAGGAATACGTGTAGAGAATAGTCAAGCCCACTGGTGTCTTGTCAGTTCATATACATTCTTTAGACATACAAATGAGTGAAGCTCTTAATATAAAGTTGTCCATTTAATAAAATAGATTTGCAAGCAAAATACAGACATTTGCGTTAGCACTCAGTTGTTTCTCAGCTAATGTTGAAAAACAAATATCCATGATTGACATTATTACAGCTACAAAAAACAAAACATGAGTCTTAACCCCTACTTTTATTGGTTGTACAGTCACAGCTGTTCGTCTGCCACACAGTTATTAAAATGCCATTCAAGCTGCTACGTTGCATTGCCAATGGTACAAAATTAAAACATCAACCCAAAGTGGAATGGCTACAAAAGAGAGCAAAACATTTTCTTGCACTTTGTGACACTGTTTAGCACATACAAGTCCTAGGGGTGTTACAGTAGCAAGGAAAGCATATGCAGATAAGCAGTCTTAAGCTATTAAAAACTAGAATGGGCTAAAAAAAAAAGAAAAGAAGAGGGAATTACCACAGAAAAGGAAGCCAATAATTAATATTGTGGCTTTTGATTAACAGCGATATCATCGGTTAACTTTTTTTCCCCCCATCATATGACATTTTTGATGATGTGTCCTTTAATCTTGGACCTAAATGTACATTTCTTTGCCGACTTCTGCTGCCCTAAAAAGTTGAAGCAAAAACAGCCAAATTTTCATCTTCAAATGTGACTGGAGAAAAGAAAATTCTGTTCCACACTGAGAGGTACATGATGCTCTTCAGTGAGGATATTAACGTTGACTTGACTGGAATTATGACCAAAAAGTAAGTCCACATTATGGGTGCATTGCTATCTACTTACAACTTTTACTGAATGGCACACAGGTGTATAAACCAGTAAAAACAAA
Organism: Etheostoma spectabile; assembly: GCF_008692095.1. NCBI lineage: Eukaryota > Metazoa > Chordata > Actinopteri > Perciformes > Percidae > Etheostoma > Etheostoma spectabile. The sequence continues at coordinate 5,526,531 of NC_045733.1, read as the reverse complement.
AAGGACTTAGAAAGAAAAGATAGTTTATGCATTCTTTGGGTAGGTAAATCCTTATTAAAATGTTTAAACTCATCTAACTTTTTATCAATACATGATTAAAAAGCAAATCTTAAATAACATCAGTGATGTTTTTCTGTGCTGGATGGAAGGGTTTGTAATCCTAAATGGCAAGAAATAAAAATGAAGATGTAATCAGGCGTCTGTGTGTTTACAGGTTCAACCCTCGCATCCATCACCGGTCCATCATGCTGAGGATCATCTCAGGAGTGAGGTCTCCGTTCGCTGGGGCTTCAGACTGCTGCACTTCCGGTGCCGTCCCTTGTTCCTGGGGCATCTCCTCCAGCTGGATGGTTGGATTTCCTCCACCGACCACCACCTCCTGTGCAGCTTCATCGTTGCCATCCAAGTCATCGGCTCCAACTTCTTTCTTCACAATTATGTCATCCACCTCTCCAGTAACCTCGTCCTCCACACGGATGATAGCAGCCGCTGTTAAGAGTTTCAGGTTAGATTCAAGTACTATAAGATATAAATACATTTGACAATGTTAAATTGATTTTTATTAATTTTTTTAAAGGAAAAACTAATGATTTGATATTTTAGCTATGTACTAGTGATTAGCAGCTATCAAATCTCACTTTGTGAGCTCGGAAACAGTTAAAAACATTCCCAAAAGTATCGTAGTTCAACACTTACTGTCTAGTTTGCTCTTTGGGGGCCGTCCACGTTTCCTCTTGACTGGTGGCCCCACAGGGGCTGGAATAGGGACAACTGGTGGGGCCTGTTCCACCTCAATCTCACTTAGCCCCTCTTCTTCCTCTACCTCATCCAGTTCATCTGCTACAGATGAATGAGTAAGGATATCATGCAGATATTAGATTTTGACATCAGCATGTGCCAAATAATTGCAATACAATTGCCTGTACAATCTTCACTAACTCAAAGTGTTATGTTATCAAGACTGAGGATTCTGCAGGCCAAAACATTTTTTCCAGCTCATCCAGCTAGGTTAAATGACAAATAGGCCCTTTGGCCTATTCTCTACAAATGTAATTGCATATTCTGATGTCAAATTGAGGGACTGCTTCACAGAATACCAGATTTGCAACATACAGTCAGGTCCATAAATATTTGGACATCAACACAATTCCAATCTTTTTGGCTCTATACACCACCACAATGGATTTGAAATGAAACAAACAAGATGTGCTTTATCTGCAGACTTTCAGCTTTAATTTGAGGGTATTTACATCCAAATCAGATGAACGGTGTAGGACTTACAACAGTTTGTATATGTGCCTGCCACTTTTTAAGGGACCAAAAGTAATGGGACAGATTAATAATCATAAATCAAACTTTCACTTTTTAATACTTGGTTGCAAATCCTTTGCAGTCAATTACAGCCTGAAGTCCGGAACGCATAGACATCACCAGACGCTGGGTTTCATCCCTGGTGATGCTGTGCCAGGCCTCTACTGCAACGGTCTTCAGTTCCTGCTTGTTCTTGGGGCATTTTCCCTTCAGTTTTGTCTTCAGCAAGTGAAATGCATGCTCAATCGGATTCAGGTCATTGACTTGGCCATTGCATAACATTCCACTTCTTTCCCTTAAAAAACTCTTTGGTTGCTTTCGCAGTATGCTTTGGGTCATTGTCCATCTGCACTGTGAAGTGCCGTCCAATGAGTTCTGAAGCATTTGGCTGAATATGAGCGGATAATATTGCCCGAAACACTTCAGAATTCATCCTGCTGCTTTTGTCAGCATTCACATCATCAATAAATACAAGAGAACCAGTTCCATTGGCAGCCATACATGCCCACGCCATGACACTACCACCACCATGCTTCACTGATGAGGTGGTATGCTTTGGATCATGAGCAGTTCCTTTCCTTCTCCACACTCTTCTCTTTCCATTACTCTGGTACAAGTTGATCTTGGTCTCATCTGTCCAAAGGATGTTGTTCCAGAACTGTGAAGGCTTTTTTAGATGTTGTTTGGCAAACTCTAATCTGGCCTTCCGGTTTTTGAGAATCACCAATGGTTTACATCTTGTGGTAAACCCTCTGTATTCACTCTGGTGAAGTCTTCTCTTGATTGTTGACTTTGACACACACATACACCTACCTCCTGGAGAGTGTTCTTGATCTGGCCAACTGTTGTGAAGGGTGTTTTCTTCAACAGGGAAAGAATTCTTCGGTCATCCACCACAGTGGTTTTCTGTAGTCTTCCGGGTCTTTTGGTGTTGCTGAGCTCACCGGTGCGTTCTTTTTTTAAGAATGTTCCAAACAGTTGATTTGGCCACACCTAATGTTTTAGCTATCTCTCTGATGGGTTTGTTTTGATTTTTCAGCCTAATGATGGCTTGCTTCACTGATAGCGACAGCTCTTTAGATCTCATATTGAGAGTTGACAGCAACAGATTCCAAATGCAAATAGCAGACTTGAAATGAACTGTGGACCTTTTATCTGCTCCTTGTAAATGGGATAATGAGGGAATAACACACACCTGGCCATGGAACAGCTGAGCAGCCAATTGTCCCATTACTTTTGGTCCCTTAAAAAGTGGCAGGCACATATACAAACTGTTGTAAGTCCTTCATCTGATTTGGATGTAAATACCCTCAAATTAAAGCTGAAAGTCTGCTGATAAAGCACATCTTGTTTGTTTCATTTCAAATCCATTGTGGTGGTGTATAGAGCCAAAAAGATTGGAATTGTGTTGATGTCCCAATATTTATGGACCTGACTGTATACAATACCTGTGTCATCACTATCGTCCTTCCTGGCCTGCATCTTCCTCTTCCTGCCCCGACGAGCCTTTTTGGGTGCAGGAGTTCCATTTTCTTCTTCTTCTTCTATAACCTCACCCGTGCAGTTCTCAGAGTGACGCAGCATTGTGTTCTAAGGACCACACATAACCATCACAACTTACTGTTAAAATTTATATTTAATAATAATAATAAAAAAAAAAGGGGGGGGGGGGGCTCAGTCTTACCCTGCGGGTGAACGTCTTGTTACACTTGCCACATACAAAAGCAGTGGGGACAAAGTTGGGATCATGGTAGCGCTTGTAGTGCATGTCCAGAAGCTGCTTCTGCCTAAATGTTTTCTCACACTGGCTGCAGGCAAACGGCTTCTCCCCCGTATGTGTACGTTTGTGCATTACCATGTGACGTTCCTATGGAGGTAATAGGTTAGAGAAAAATAGGCATTTAGAAGTATAAAAATGCAATATAAGCAATAAAATTAACATTGCGCAAGGGTTTCATTTTCCACTTAACACGCACTTGTCTGCAGCAGTAGTCACACTGTTCACAGCGGAAGCGTTTCTCATTCTTATGGGTCTTCTGGTGTTGGATGAGAGCGTATCGTTCATGAAACACAGCATCACAGTAACGACATTTCTTTCCCTTCTCAATAAAAGAGTGCTGCTTCCGCAAGTGAACACCTGGAATACAAACAGTAAAGACATGAAAATCTGTTTGAAAAATGTTACTTTAGCCTATTATATAAATTAAGAAATGCTTCTGAAGCCTTCCCTTTGTCCGATACCTCTCTACAAGGATTATATTTACACACCAAAAGATTACAATGATTGGAGCCGGCATGTTTACATACTTTGTGATCTTAAGCTCTAAAGACCCCAATAAAACCTAGCCTTCCCAGCACTTACTCAGTTTTATTTTCTGCATATGGTCACATTGAGTTTTAAGTAAAATGCAGCACTTAACTCACCAAGGTCACTCTTGCGTGCAATGACAGTATCACAGTGTGGGCAGTGGAACTTGGCTACGTTCTCTGTGTGTTTCTGCAGAATATGCATCTTCATGGTGCCGCTCTGTGTGAAACGTGCATGGCAGATGTAGCACTCGTATGGCTTTTCACCTACACCAAAGAGGAGAGAATTTAGTACGTGAGATACAGTACTCTCCTCAAACTGGGAGTAACCCTTCTTTCAGCCAATAGATGGTTCAAGTACTGTATGTTACCTGAATGCGTCCTCATGTGTCTCTTCAGCTTGTAAGTGTCTCTGCTAGCATAGCTGCACAGACTGCACTGGAAAGGTCGCTCCCCTGTATGAGAGCGGATGTGCCTTTTCAACTTACTGACCTAGAAAAAAAAAAAGAAGACTGGCAAATTAGAATAAGAGATTATCCCAGAGTGCCAGTCACAGACAAGTCCTTAACACAGATCAACATGCGATTAACTTGCCTCCACGCTGCAATAGTCACACATGGAGCACTTGAAGGGCTTCTCATGTGTGTGTTTGTAGCGACGATGACGCACCAACTCACCGCTGGTCACAAATGCCATGTCACAATCTGTGCATTTATGCGGCCTAGTGCCTAAAGAAATGGAAGTGAGAATGAAGGAACACCGCCAAGATTTATTGATACATATTCTACATCTGAGTTGACTAAAAAGTAGCATGAAGCATGGATGAAAGTACAGAATGGGATAAATAAGAAAATCCAAGTGAATTCTCAAGCTTACCAAAGTTTAAAGTCTTAACGTACAGATTTATCTAAATTATAACAAACTAGTAAAAAAAAACATTTAACAAGTGTAAGTGTACGTTTTTGCATTACCTGTGTGTGTATTGAGGTGGTTTCTCAGCAGTGTGACAGTTCGAAAGGCTCGTCCACACAAGTGACACTTATGTGGTCTCTCATCTGTGTGGCTCTTCATGTGTCTGTCCAGGTTGGAGCGTCTTGGACAGGTGTAGCTACACAACTCACACTGGAAAGTCTTCTTTACACCTGGACACACCATTTTAGTATTATAATAAGAACCTCACATCATATAATCTAAAATGAGTCTTTTTCAGCATAATGTTCAGATAGCTAAAGAAACTGTTTAAACCTTTTTTCTTGATTTTGGTGGGCTTTGGTGGCTTCATGTTGCCCACAACCTTCTCAGCATTCACTTCTGACAGCAACCCCTCCTGCTGCTCTTCTTCAAAGTCATACACAGAAACATCCATGTCACGATCACCCTCTCCGTAGCGCAGACGGCTCTTCTTTCCTTTCTTCCCCCTACTACGGATACTAGTGATGGGCTGGTACTCTGGGTCCTTGGACCATTCTGGCTGTTCTTCCTCAGGAACAGTGGCTTCGACTTCTGCTGCCTCTTCCTCATCCTCCACATCTCCCCTCACCACTTGAAGCTCCTCGTGGGCTGCTTGAAGCTCCTCCTGCTCTACGGTCTCTACCTCACCATTGGCACCCACTTTTACCACCTAAAAGAACATTACGAATGGTATTGTGACCATACTCAAAGGGAGTTCACTGAGTGTGCCAAGTTGATCATAACTAAAATGGGCCAATCTTCTTTCACAGGAGCCATGAGTTATTTTCTCACCTGAAATCCCTCAGGCAAAGGAAGAGTGTGACAGATAACCGGATCTGTGTCCTTGTTAGCAGTTGATGCATCAACATAGGTGGCCTGGAGCCCTTCTACAGTTGTTGTTGTGACAGGTACATGCACCAGCTGAAGCTGTCCAAGACCTAATGCAGCCCCTGTCTGCTCCTCCATATTCACCACCTACATAGAAGAAAGCACCTTTTCAACGTGATGCATGACAAAAACATTTCACAACAAGACCAGTTACAGATAATCCAACATTAGATTAGAATAAACTTTATTGCTTATAACGAGTGCTAAACCAACCTGTAGCGTGATGATCTGACCCTCATCTCCACCAGAAACAGTCATTGTGCCGCCGCCCTCCAACACCTCGTCTTCATTTGCAGCAGAGTCGGATCCAGAGCGTCCATCACCATCATCTCCATATTGTCAGCCACCTCCCCCTGTGTAGTTATGACTGCCCCTTGTATTAGAGCCTCACCACCTCTGGCAGGACCTTTCCTTCAGGAGCCAGGGCAGCAGTCTGAGTGGTCTCCATGGAAACGATCTCACCCTCCATGGTGATAGGCCAACCGATAGCCTTAACAGAGAGGACATGTATCAAAAAATAAATAGACAGGCAAGTAAAGGGACATCCTTTACTCCTGCTAAGCTGGCCCGGTGACTCGAGGACATCACACTGGAGCTACACACAAAGACATGTGGTTATATTATTATTGTAGTTGGTCCCCAGTGGACTTCTTTAGCCATTTTTCCCTTCAAGCTTTTTGAGGGTTAAGGATGTGAAATAACATTTTTTTTTTATATGAACACAACTTTCCTAAGGAGGACACTTAACCCCCCCCCCCCCCCCCAATTTATTTTCTGTAGTGATAGTAAATAAATTGAAATAGTTTAGTGTTATATAATGTACTGGGTTACTAAAAAGTGTCATATATAGACCATACTTCTACCATAGGGAGCAGTTATGTATAGCATGTCACATATTACGCTTAGGTGAATATAAAGAACATAAAGGACATCCTGGTATGGCCTGACTTATAGATGGGATTTATATAAAAATATATCTCACTGACACATCTGGCTGATGGGTTGATCTTAGAGTAAAACTCAAGTGAGCAATTTGTTGTGAAAAAGCAAACGTGTTAGTTTATCATGCATAATCCCACTGTAGTACTGTCCAACAGTGAGGACAACTTTGGAAAAGTGACTATTTACGTCTTCCTGTGGTGATTAGGCAATGATAACAGTCGATCAATCAATCGATACTTCGGCATCACGCGTTCGTCTATCGTAATAACGCTTAACTTACTTCTCGTAATCAGTCGCAAAATGATACATTGTTAAAACGATACAAACTAACGGTTACTAAAACATCAACTCTTGTCAGTTTACTCGGAAGGCGCGAGTAACGTTACGTCTGAAAACAGGAAACAAAGGGCAGGATAAGATGGACGTCAGGCCTAAACAAAGTTAAAACAGAAGTACTAATACATACAACCACCCCCGTGCAAATACCGCAAAATACAAGCCGAAAAGCAAAATGCTCAATTGAGACATGGAGTTACCGTTTATAGACAGATTTAGTGCGTTTTGGATAACGATAGAGGGAGACAAACACCCCCCGCCAGCCGCCTGGTCGGTAAGCCCTACCGTGACACCTAGAGGCCGGCGACGGCTCCTACAAAAACGTTTCCGTATTAGAGGAAAAGTAGCGGCTTCACTTACTCTCGACTGCTTCTTCCTCCCGTTATATTCAGTCGGATGCTCGGTGTATCTGATTGCTCTTCAGTTCCTGTGTGAACGTCCGTACGTGTTGAGCGCCGGACTAATAATTTTCTCCCGCTTAGGAAGAGTGGGCCTAACACAAAATGGCGGCCCTTAAGACCTATCGCGGCTGCGCAAACACAGAACCCGAGGGACTAAAGGGGCGTGGTCGAGCTGTGGCTGGGTGATGGGCGCCAGATTTGAATTCAGCCGTGGGGACTGGGCGCGGCGACCGGAAACTGACTAACTGACTACTAGATTAGTGATTACTTTTCGGACAACGAATGCAGATCAATATTGTATGATAGAGTGACTAGACCTCCAACAACGTCTAATCGTAAAAAATAAATAAAAAAAACATCTAATTGTATTTAAATCGAAATTACAAGTAATTTTGTGAATTAAAGCAATTCATAAAGTAAGTCACAAGAGGGCAGTATGAGTGTAGCCTATGTGTAGGGCGGGCCTCACAACACAGAAAGTCGTGATTGTAGGCTACTTACCATTCTCAAGGATTTGAATGTATAATTTAAAGGTTATCATAGAGTAGATTGAAGATGGCATTTTTACATCCAAATAATGACTGTAGCCTATTGGTGATATTTGGTTACCAACTGGCATAAAAAAAGAAAATTGATAGGCCTACTGTCCCAAATCCTAATATTACCATGGCTAGAAACTGGAGGGAGAAATTAGCTGCTGGGTCCTCACACTCTCTGTTTAGTGTTATCAGTTTTTGTCACTAGACTACTTCAAGGCCCCAGATTTATTGTTTGATAATTTTGGTTGAAAAGGTTAAATTAGAAATAGCCTATGCAACATTTATAAATAAATAAATTCTAAAATAAATGGTAGGCCCTGGTGGTTTAGGAGTTTAACAGTAGGCTACTCACATCAATCCCACCATCCATGGTTCAAGTCTGACTGCGCTCTTTTGTTGCAAGTCATACCCCTGGTGATATCTGGACAGAGTGAGCCCTAAAGTTAAACTGCTTATTTAACCAAAATTTTAATCTCATCTGGTCTTAAAATTGTATTTGATCTTTTGTTAGCTCATTGTTCAACAACAAAAACTCATTGTCATTGTGTTCTAACTTGAGAAATTTAGTTTTTGTTATGACCTGCTCTAAGAAGCAATAGGTATTTTATATATATATATATATATATTATATATATATATATATATATATATATATAATATAACATTGTCTCTTAGTTAAATTAACATAGTCTATTACATCTGCACTCTAGCACTAAAATATTACTTATTACTCCACATGGAAAATCTGACATGGGTTCATAAGTGCAAAACAAGTTATCTCTGGTTGTTTGTTGACCGCTCAGTTAGGAGACAGGCCTTTCCGTAGGCCTACCTGAAGAAACAGAGATAAAATAAACATGATCCCCATTGAGAAATTGTGCGGATTTGGCCAGTTAGTTAAACTATTACAGTCATAAATCAATGTTGAATGTCTACTCTGCCCTTGGAAACCAGTGTAAATACTATATTTATATCAAAGTGTTTCAAACTGGGAATCAAGCTGCCTGGTTCGAATATCAAATATTTAAACACAATTCCCATGAAACTCCCTACACAGGGGAATTAGTATTATAAGATACACAGAGATTGGTGCTTGTGGGTGTTTCAGTGTCTGTGTCTTATTTTATGGGTTCTGAGCAAGTTTTACAGCTCATATTCAAGATAAATAATCCTCCAGGACTATTTGGGACATTTTCATCTTGTATCAGTGAGACATCTTGCTTTGAATTACAGCCCTTCTGAGCATCTTTTCCGCATATAAAATAAATTATTAATTTGTTACATAACCAATAGAACATGTTGTTCATTTCAGCCGTTTCCATTGCAGTATATAGCCTACTCATATGTATGTCCCTGTTATAGACTAGGATGCAGGGATGTAACAAATGTCACTGTTGTCATTTTATTCCTCCATCTCTCAGCCTCTTTTTATTTTATCACCATCTTTTTCTCATGGTTTTCCTCTCGGAGGGGAGGGGACAGAGAAAAGGCGAGGTTCTGTTTTCAAATCTGTCAGTCTAGCCAGCCTGGCCCCTCCCACCTCAGTGGAGGCATTACATACTGCTGCTGCTTGCGCTCTTAGCAACGGTGCCTCAGCAACAGAGCCACGGCAACAGAGCTCCACGGCAACAGCGTGCCGTGTCTCCCCAATGGAGCTGCCATTGGGCGGACCAGCGCTCAGGCACTACACCCAGAGCAGACCAAGACCTCACCGACAAAAACTGAACTATCGTCCCAGCAGACCACAGGTACTGTGAGGAGGATCAGAGAGGTAGTTTTTTTTAAAGATGGAGTGTGAGAGAAAAGGTGTTGTGTGTGATGAGAGAAAATGGAAGGGAGGGAGAGAGGAGAGATGTAATAGGGTACAGAGGGGAGAGGCAGGGGGAAGGGAAGGAATGAGAGGGAGTGCTATAAAAGATGCCTGGTCCCTGCTTGAATAAGGTTGTCCCATTGTACTGGTCACCGGCTGTTTGATGAACCCACACTTGGTATTTTCTGCGTGTAAGAGCATGACGACTATGAATGAGTGTGAGTGGTAGTTTGGTATGAATGTCTTCTCTTTCTCTCACTGAAAAATACTACTGCTGTTTTGATTTTTGCATGGGATTGTATCCAAATGTGTGTTATCATCTCCATTTTTCACAGAGCTGATCATGTTGTCACAGAGCCATTAGGCTGTAGACATTCACTCACTTGGAGCCAATGACCAGGGATACAAAATTCAAACAATCCCCCCTCATGTAACGGTGACTTCTACTAAATTTGTGTTCTGCAGTCAACCTCCTGGTTTTTATTGCGACTTGTGGCTACAGATGTTAATATGATCAGGGTGATGCAACACTGCAATTTTGATATTGCATTACCTACACATTAGCAAAATTAGTTATTTTGCTTTTATTCTCAAGTGACCCCCCCCCCCCGTTGTACGTTACTGAGCAACTGACTCTCATGAGACGGGTTTGTAGCATGACTAGATGAGAGATTCAAACCAAAATACACCTATAGAGGCAGAAGAAACAGTAGTGCCATAGTGTGTGGGTTTTTCATAGGTGCCGGTTATGTAATGTAAAGTTACATGTGATACAAGTTGCTCTTCAACATCAGTTTGTTAGATCATTGGTGTGAATTGTTTCTCAATGCATGTGTGTTAATTAGGAGACGATAATTGAGAGTGACAATGAAGTCCTTGACTCATGGGGAGAGTTGATGAAGGAGTTGAAGAGTTCTTTACTAAGAGAGTACTTCCTACTGATACACTGTGAGTATCAACATCTGCCCGATTTGCCTCTTCATTGATCCTTGATATATAGCTAATCTAAACATACTTATGATAAAAATATACATATTCAATAGAACTGAATGCACACAATATTGGTTTGATTGACAGTATATTATCCTTTAGGAATAAGCAAGATGAGGAATCTATCACAGTGCACGAAGTGGCTCCTGCCAGCTCTGTCCCTTGTCCACCACCCCCGACAAAAACACTCAGGAGGAAACTCGGAGATTTCTTTACACTCAAAAAGAGAAGAGGTCTGAAATCAGAAACAAGCCAGGAGGGGCGACCCAAAAAGGCCTCCATCGCTGATCTCATTCGCCCGCTCAGGGAGGTTGCCAGAGCTGAGAAAGAAAAAGATAAGGACAAAGTCAAGGAACACGACAAGGAAAATGAAAAGGAGAAAATGAAAGAACATCCGAGTGCTGTTACTGGAGAGTCAGCTGTTCAGGAGACACCTGGTTCTCTGCTGAGAGGTGAAACTGTGCCTCCCCGTCGAGCTCTCAGAGAGGGGAAGTCCCAGTCTCTCATTTTGCTGTCTGGATCAGCCGCAGCAGGGACTACTAATGCCAGAAACACTTCAAAGGTGAGTGTTAGTTGAGTTTAAGTCATATATAAATTTAGATCATTGGATATGTTTTTTTTTTTTAAAGCGCTTACTACTCTCCTGTTGTTGATTTCAGAAACAATTTGAAGGCCAACATAGTTTTGAACAGAAACTTCATCTCATGCTTCAACGTATTGGAGTTTCCAAAGTCCAGCCAGGAGAGACACAGGTGTGTGACTGTGTATGTCTGAATTTACATATGTACACTGTAGGAGTCTTCAGAAGTGTTTAATTGTTTCTTTTATTCTTGTAGAATCAGGAGGGAGAGATGAAAAAAGCAGAATCTGAAGGTATGTCCCTTTATCTCTTTTAATAGGATTAAAATCCTCTCTGCTCCCACTTAGTATGAATGAAGCAGAAATAATCTTTGAATTTAGGGGATTTTTATCAAAAGGAGAGACTTTTAAAACATGGTTCACTTCTCTGTTATAAAGATGTAATGTCCCTTTGGGCGGATAAGACTGCTCTCCATCCACAATAGTGACATAATAGTGAATTAATTCCTTCTTTAAATGATCTTTGTGTCTCAGGTACTATCATTGACAGTAAACCTGAGCCACCACCTACTTTCACAAAACCTCGAACAATGTCTGCATCATCAGGTAAAAAACAAGCACTCATTTACGTTTGCATACAGAATGTATATGAGAAGCAAAATAATATACACATTGCATTATTTCTTTAGATACAAGACATCAAATTCGCCCAAGCCTGTCAGCACACGAGTCAGCTGGGAAACCCGCTTTGCTTCCAAAGCCCCTTATCAAGCCAGGTCCACCCCCCACAACATCTGGCCGCAACACACCTGAGAACGAGCTAGCCCAAATACAGGAAGGGGAGACAAACACGCCGACTAAACTGAGTCCAACTGCAGCTCCGTCGACTCCTGCTGCTCCTACACCCACTACTACCACTACTCCTACTGTACTGACAATCTCAAACTCAGTCCCAGACTCAACCAATTTTGCAAATTCTGTACCTCCCTCTGACACAGATATATGCACTGACTTTGTTAACCCCGCTGCAGCAGCTACAACACCCACAAATGTTACAGAGACTGACAGAAAACCTTCAATCCATGAAGATAATGCTACTATCACTGACTATGACTCCACCTTTACGGCAACCCTTACAAGCACCACTACACCCACAGTTTTAGTTACTTCAACTTCCTTTGAGTCCATGACTCCAATCCTCTCTGTCACTTCCAACTCAACAACAATAACTACGCCTTCCATTACCACCTCAGAAACACTTTCTGCTCACAGCAATGAAAGCTTGGTTTCCACAACATCAACAAATCTGTCAACTAAATCAACTTTCCCAGATCCAAATTGTGTCCCCTCCATCGACGCTACTCCTGCTGCTGGTGGTGATGCAGCTATTTCGTTCATCACCACAGCTTCTTCACCCTCCACCAGCATATCAGATGTGCCACCAGGCTTGTCTGCTCCTGCTAATTCAGTTACTGAAGCTTGTTATGATACTACTTCAGTCACCTGTACTAGCTCTGTACCTTTAGCTTTATCAGTCACAAAAACAACATCTCCACCTCCTAACTTGAGTGATATCATTTCAACTGCAGTTTCACCCATCGCCTCAATTACTTCTTCCTCCCCCCTGATCTCTTTTGCCCTTCCTCCCACCATCTCCACCTCTTCCACCACCACTACAAGCCCAACACCCACCGACTGCATGAACTCTATCTCTGCTTCCATCATTACTCACCCAGCCACCCCTGGCCCTGCTGATACCTCTGTTCCCTCCACTTCTTCCAGTGAAACAGACACCACTTCCACCACCACCACCAGTTTAAACCGTGCAGATATCACTTCCACCACCAATTCAGCTACCACAGCTGCAGTTTGCTCCCCACTCATGACTGACTCAGACCCACCTTACACTGACAACATCAGCACTACCCTCACACCAACTACTGATAACTCAAGTGCTACTTCTCCTCATTTGACCAGTCCAGCCCCCTCTAATGGTCGTCCAGTCCAGGACAATGACGATCAGCCATCTCCTGAAGAAAGATCTAGTGTAGAGCATGCAGAAAAGGGCACAGGTAAGTTTTGAGTTCTGTGAGTATGTATTGTATGCTTGTATGTAATTCTCTGCTCTAATAAGTATGTTGAATGGTGTGTTATTTTCCTCTCTCAACAGCAGATGAGGAGCTTGCAATGGTTCGAAACAGCGAGCAAACTGAGATGGATGAAAGTAAGAAAGTCGGCAACAGTGGAGAGAAGAACGAGAATGAAAACGAGAAACCAGCTCTCACTTCTGACAGCAAAGTCATAATAAAAGAAGTGCAGAAAGAAAGTGTTAAACCTGAATTAGACACAATGAAAGCCGAAGTGGGAAAGGCTGAACCTGCATCAGGGAAAGAGGATGAGCTGTGCAGCGACAAGGGGGAGATGGAAGGTCAAAAGCAAGAAGAGGTTGATAAGTAAATCAAAAATAAAGAAATAGCTAAACACGGGACCAACTACTGTGACGGGGGCAGGAGAGGCCACAGTAAAGGGTAAAGGAAGAGGGGGGGGTGATGATCCATGGCACTTCCTACAGGGACCACCACATTACAGCAGCACACCACAAAGGGTGGGCCACTGGACCAAAGAACTGAGATCCCCTTGTGTGTTGTAACCAACAAATCCAGCAGTGTCTTTGTCCTTTTTTAACTTTTGTTTGAATTTTTGCATTGCACGTATGATTATGTATCATAAGACAACTACTGTGGTAAAATACACCATGTTTACAATAGATGGATAAGAGACATAGTTATGAATATTAAATGGAATATTGAATAAACTGAATCATTCCCTGTGCTTTTTGTGTGACTGCATAAATTACTAACAAATTAATTTTTTCTGACAAGAAAGCTATACTCAAGGTACACTTTTGTCTTTTTTTGGAGCCCATGGTCTTCATCAGTTCCCATGGAGATAGCTTAGTTGATCAGAGGTGGTTATATCATTGTCTCTGTTCAACAATGGTCTTTGGTTCCAGAATAGCTTGATTTGCTGAGAAGGGCTGTGAAATGTTGAAAGCTCTAAAAAAAAGCCAGTAAGCAAATAGGATAAATAGGTCTGCTTTATAAATGGATATTGGTTGGACTAGAAGTATTCCAGTAATGATGTTGGAAAATAATCTAAATCACAGGTAACCCTAGATGTTAAATGGTATTTTTTAATTTATTTCTATGCCTTCTTGGTAATACAATTGTAAGACAGGTTTTAAAGCAAATAAATGCTGAAGTTATATTTTGTTTTACATTACAGCACCAAGCCTAATTCTCTATCTTATCTAGCTATAATTTGCAGATATGTATATCAACAAACTCAAAGAAGTGACTGTGTTTTTCCTGTTTTTTATAAAGACAACTGGCCAAAGCCTGTAGTAGGCTATAGGGTGTAATGAAGGTGATCCTCATTTAGCCTCATTCACAAAATTAAAAAAAAAAAACACTGTTTGCCCGTTTGTTTGTTTGTTGTTTGGTTTATTTTTTGCTGCTGTAATAAGTAAATTTCCCCATTGTGGGATGAATAAAGTCTTCTATCTAATCTAATCTAATCTAATCTAATGTTTCTTAAATTTAACTTGTGTTGAGCAAAATGTCTACATAAGAAAACTAGTGTGGAAATCATAATAATGCTCTACAATTTGATCTTGAACATAGGTAGTCTTTATAGGCTACATTTTTTTTATATGATGAGACTGACACCCTGGAAATGAAAGGCCAGCTGGAAGAGGGGAGTGTAGGCGGATAAATTGTAGGTGTGGTCAATACACAAAAACAGAAAACTATTGTAGTTGTGTGAGTTGTTCTATTTTTTGTTCTTTGTTTTAGAGGTGTTTAAGCCCTTTGATTCACGATAGCCCAGAACATTGACCCAGCAGCTCTTTGCAGTGCAGTCTAATGTGAATTTAAAATCTGACTAAGATGTATTGCCAAGTACGTTTTCAATTAAAATTAATTTGTCTTGGTGTTTGGTGCATACATAACACATGCAAATAAAATAAATAAATGAATAACAAGTGGTGCAACATATATTTAGATTGATGGTTTTAAATAACCTGCTGATGTTCATCATCCAGGCCAGCAGGTGTCGCTGGAGGGGACATCGTCCGGAAAAACCGCACTTCATCACCAGGAAGAGGAGGGCCGAGGGAAACGACGGTAGAGAAATTGTTGTGGATTGTCCACACAAGTGTTGAGAGTTTCTTTTGATATTCAGATAGTGCAGCGAGTTGCGAACCAACAATCACCCGAGGTGCATTTATAGGAGGATTTAGCCTTGTCGTGCACACGTTAGAGATGTCGGTCGTGCCTCCCAATCGCTCGTCCACCGGCTGGCCGCGCGGTGGTGCCGTTCAGTTTGGGAACAAATACATGAGCGGGCCTGCTAAACCGCTCACACTGGAGAGGACCATCAACCTGTGAGTTCCCGTGGACCAGTAACAATGCAGCTGATATCAGATTCTAAATGTTAAGATAACGACCCACGGCAAAAATCTGTCTTAGAGCTCAATTAGCTAACGTTGTTCTTTGTTGATGCACACCGGTGAGAGCCGGGAGATGCTGACCCTTCCAGAAACAACAGTGTGTTTCACATAAAACATCTGTGGCCTCGTATTGGTCTTGGATGTGGTTGTGAGTTCAAATCAAATATAAATGATAATAATCCACACTTTCAGTTTTTCAAATGGGATTAGATGTTTCCTTGTCTATAATATCAAATGAAATATATTTGGCTTCTGGGCTGATGGTCGGACAAAACAGGCGATTTAAATACAAATTTAATTTTTTTTAAATATATTTACATCACACATTACACATAGACTCCTTGGACTCTGAGAAATCGTGATGAACAATCTCTTCATCCAAAAAAGTAACAGATGGTTTATTAAATAATGAAAAAAAATGTTTGTTGCAGTCCTAGATTAAAAGTGTATTACTATAGTACACACACACACATATATATATATATATATATATATATATATATATATATATATATATATGTCTTACAGCTTTTCTTTTTTATAACACACAGGTAGGAACCACACTAATGATCTCTGTCCATGCTTAATGACTTTTTATGTGTGCAATTGTACTTCAGATACCCTCTAACCAATTACACATTCGGCACCAAGGAGCCTCTGTATGAGAAGGACAGCTCCGTGGCTGCCCGGTTCCAGCGGATGCGGGAAGAGTTTGATAAAATGGGAATGCGAAGGACAGTGGAGGGGGTTCTAATTGTCCATGAACACAGGCTGCCTCATGTGCTACTGCTGCAACTGGGCACCACTTTCTTCAAACTGTGAGTAGTTGATGTTGAAAGGTTCCTATATAAAGCAGAAACTGTTGTTTACTTAAACAGTTGCCTGACAGTTTGCTTCTGTCCTGCAGGCCCGGGGGAGAGTTGAGTCCTGGAGAAGATGAGGTGGAGGGTCTGAAACGTCTAATGACTGAGGTAGCTAAAATCACAGCACAGTTACAGCTTGTTTTTGCTGTGGTTATTGTGGAGTTTACGTATATTAACTTTTGTTTTGATGTTAGATCCTCGGAAGGCAAGACGGCGTGAAACAGGACTGGGTGATTGACGACTGTATCGGTAACTGGTGGCGCCCCAACTTTGAGCCTCCACAGGTTAGTACACATATATGACATAAAGTTTTGAGGAGTTAATTAACTGAAGGAACATTTTTAATAGATAATGTTGTTTATAGGATTTAAATTGTTAACAGTGTATCATTAACAGATCAGTACTGAAAGGTTTTTAGCAGCCCCTGAATCTGTCGTCCCTACGTGTTTTGAGATTTGTAAATGATTTTGAGACTTAAACATACTTTCATACTTTGCACTCTGAATCCCAGACTGAATTCTCTGTTTGATCTGATGTAAACTGATCTAAAGTTGTTTGTCTTGCAGTATCCGTATATTCCAGCTCACATCACCAAACCCAAGGAGCATAAGAAGCTATTCTTGGTTCAGTTGCAGGAAAAAGGTCAGTATATCAAAACATGTCTTGTAAAATTGTTGGATTCCAGCACTATTTAGAAGTAAAGAATAAATGGTAGACGGAGGTATAAATAAAAAGAGAGAACACTCATGTAAAAAGTTCCATAGTATCATTGCTTCTTGTTTGGAAACCTGTGATTCATGTTTCCACAGCGCTGTTTGCTGTCCCCAAGAACTATAAACTGGTGGCAGCCCATTGTTTGAACTGTATGACAACGCTCCTGGATATGGACCAATCATTTCCAGTCTACCACAGCTATTGAGCAGGTATTGTTTATGTCATTGTGTAAGCAGCGGAAATTGAACTGAAACACCTGTTTTTTTTTTCTTTCTGTTGACTGTCACTGGCTAAATTAAAAATTGAAGGGCTGGAATCAAATATCATTACATGTATTGTCTGTAATAAGGATCTGTTATGTTCAATTGCTGACAAAACCTGTATCTGTAACTTTTCTAACTGTAACATAATAAACATTTTATCAACACCTGTTAACACAGTGAAACCACAATGAATATAGAGACGATTCAAGAGCGTTTTCAGATAGTATCCATCCTTCTGAAGTGTCTGAGAACAACACTGAAGACTGCACCACAGCTTATTTATACTAGCCAAGAGGCAAAATGAGACGTATACCTGTACACAAAGTATTTGCAGATAAAGATTGTACTTAAAATGAACAAGCATGCAAAGCAGTGTGCAGGAGTTTGTCACTTTAATTCAAGCTGATCAGCCCTCTGATGCAACAGTCACACATTCAGGTGTGCAGGGATTTTGTTGTTGTTGTATTTGACTTCAAATTTGCTCAAATGGTTTATTACAAAGAGATAAATCAATATCGCCATTGATGGTGCTCAAGTAACTCCTCAGAGCAGGAAATGACACCAGCAAGACTCCTGCATGAACTCTAAAACTGAAAGGTGCCCTGTGGAGTTTTCCTGTATGTTTACCTTAAGTGGTACTCACAAAAACTCATTGTGTATCCTTGAGATCAAACAAATGTGATGAATGCATATCCTTCGTCATAAAACGTTTGCAAAGCAAGGTCATTTTAAAATCTGGTATTGTTTACTTGCAAGCAGTTGTCTTCTTGTCTGCTTTTGATGGCACATAGTTATGGCCCACTCAAAAACATAACCGCTTAAAAACTCCAGAGGTTTCCTTTTAATAGAAAAAAATTAAAACTATTTTTTTTAAAAGACACAAAACAACTGCAGTGCCCTTATTGTGAAAATCATCACTTAAAATTATAATAACAATATAATAATTATCTTTTTATAGGTTCAACTTCATTTACAACTAACTTGAGTGAACAGAAGTACGTCTCGCTGTCTCTGTGAGTGCAGTCCTGTGTGAGTGAAGATGAGAGACAATGTGGAGAAAAAAAATACTTTTCATCTTTTAGCTCAACTTTCACAAAGGAAAAGCTTGTCATGTCAGGTATATTGACAGTTCACAGGGGTGTTTATATTGTTAGAAGAAGAAAATTAAAATGTCATGCGTCTTTTTTTTTTTCTTATCTTGAGAAACTGCTAGTTTGTGTAGTACTCAAGTCCTGTCTATTCCAGTGTGTTTAGAATCTGCTTTTATGTCCTCTGAGGAGGCTAATGTTGGATTAAACAAACTACATCATTGAGTTTTCCTGTTTTAACCTGTAACAATGCTGTGCTCATTTTTTCTTTTTAATAAAACAGTCTTTTGAGTATGTTTTTATACAATTTGAAGAGCAAGTGAGTGGTTATTGTTTCTGTTTACCTGTCACTAAATTCCAGACTGAGATGAAGCCACTACTGTTTTAAATTGCTCAACAGTTACAAAACAATCAAACGCTGCTGTTTTATATGTTCAGTCATTTGGTGGGTAGTTGTACACTTGCCAAAAGAAAGTCAGTGATCTTGTCCCAATCCGATATATACACGGGGATCAACTATCCAGCGTATACACATCAAGGGATTGTGAAAAGCAAAATATTTTAGCATGAGTCACTACTGGAGCTCATGAGGCTGAAATAAGAAAAGTGAGTGTGGTACAGAAAAACTGGTCACTTTCAGTGTGTAACTTGACTGATTTTGCCTTGAAGTTGACCTGTTAGGCAGTCAAGTACCACCCCAATAAGCTTAATCACTTGTTCACGTCTAGGGTTAAAGTTAGATATGTGCTGTGTGACAACCAGGTAATTCTAAGATAGTTTGAGTACATTCACATTGAAGAAATGATAGTGATAGTGTGCATATTTCATGCATTAATTCACTCAGTCCACTACCACAATACAATTTACATTTCATATTTAAGTTGAGAGAATTTAATTTTTTGCCCACTTTTGAATGTATCCTGCGTGATATAATATTAATTTATCCATTCTCTAAAGCGCTTATCCTGTTCAGGGTCTTCCTAGCACACACAGAGAAGTCAACTCAAATGAAAACAAGTCATCGTAATCATGCCTAATAGAACATTGTTTTTAAATTTTGTTTTGAACTTTGAATCTGCAATGCTGCAGGCTTTGATTATGCACAGTACAGTTTAGACCGGAGTGGTTTGGTTGTCTTGCAGCAAAGTGAAATAACTGACTGAATTGAACACAATAAACAATAAAAAGTTTAAAGGTTCAACAATGCAGTTGTTAAAGTGGTGATCTCTGAAGTATTTCATATATAATATATTTTAGAAAAGTGCATTTCATTTTTGAATGCTACCAAGCTAGATTCCACACAAGAATATTCTCACATTTAAACATGACACAAGTAATAGAATTTTTCATGAGAACCAGAATTCTCCAAAAAGCTATCCAAATCTAACGTTTTCTGTTGTAAAAGGTGCAAACATATAAGTATTAGAAGTAAAGAGAACAGGTAACACAATATTAGCCTACGCCAAATGAATAGAATGTCTGGTCTCTTTCACTACATCTGTGTTGGAAAAACATTTTCCTAAACAATACTGTAAGTGTCAAAGATAAGGAGAGTTATATATTTGATAGTTTTTCTGACCTGGTTGCTTGGGAAATCAACAATATTTAGACTTAGACTTAGACTTCTCTTTATTAATCCTTTAGGGATGACTCCCGCGAGGAAATTGAAAGTTCCACCAGCAGTTTTAGCAAGGAAAAAAAAAAAAAAAGATAAAAAAGACAGTACAAAAAAAAAATATATATATATATATATTTAATGCTTCATCCCTTCATCCATCTTAAAGCTAAAACTTATTTTTTTGTTATAATAAACATTAAACAATGTATTTTCTGGTCAGTCTGCCAACTCTGCTTGTACGCAGTCTCACTCAAGGAAGATATCATAGGCGGAAATGGACCACGTTCTATTACGTCGTTTTCCCGCGACGCAGGGGCCATTTCACCCACCACCACCATGCGTCAGTAGTGTGCTGCTATGTGTGAATGTTGTCAAAACTGTTCATAATTTGTGGGATTTACTGGTTTCATACACCAAATCGTTAAATATATATATTAAAAAGCTATAATGGCGTCCAAGCGACAACCGGATGAGAGTGTGAAAACAGACAAGAAGAAGAAGAAGAAGAAGAAGGCGACATGTGAAGAAACAGCTGAACTTTGTTCAGTTGTGGAAGACGAGCTGGTGACGAATATTGTGAAGGAGGCGTGGAGCCAAAGGAGTTCCTGCAGACAGGGTTAGTGAAGCAGAAAAATAAAAAGACTTTTCTAAAGTAACGGTAAGTTACAGACTCGTATAGTTAACTGACCGTCAGTCAGAAATTGGGACAAAGCTCTGCTACATGAACCACCCGGTGCTACAGTGTTTGTGTGGCCTGGGTTTGTCTGCGCGTGTTGCGTTTTGACACATTGTAACGTAGCTAAATCACAAATACACTCACCTAAAGAAATATTAGGAACACCTGTTCAATTTCTCATTAATTTAATTATCTAATCAACCAATCACATGGCAGTTGCTTCAATGCATTTAGGGGTGTGATCCTGGTCAAGACAATCTCCTGAACTCCAAACTGAATGTCAGAATGGGAAAGAAAGGGGATTTAAGCATTTTGAGCGTGGCATGGTTGTTGGTGCCAGACGGGCCAGTCTGAGTATTTCACAATCTGCTCAGTTACTGGGATTTTTACGCACAACCATTTCTAGGGTTTACAAAGAATGGTGTGAAAAGGGAAAACATCCAGTATGTGGCAGTCCTGTGGGCGAAAATACCTTGTTGATGCTAGAGGTCAGAGGAGAATGGGCCGACTGATCCAAGCTGATAGAAGAGCAACTTTGACTTAAATAACCACTCGTTACAACCGAGGTATGCAGCAAAGCATTTGTGAAGCCACAACACGCACAACCTTGAGGCGGACAAGCTACAACAGCAGAAGACCCCACCGGGTACCACTCATCTCCACTACAAATAGGAAAAAGAGGCTACAATTTGCAAGAGCTCACAAAAATTGGACAGTTGAAGACTGGAAAAATGTTGCCTGGTCTGATGAGTCTCGATTTCTGTTGAGACATTCAGATTGTAGAATCAGAATTTGGCGTAAACAGAATGAGAAGATGGATCCATCATGCCTTGTTACCACTGTGCAGGCTGGTGGTGGTGGTGTAATGGTGTGGGGGAGGTTTTCTTGGCACACTTTAGGCCCCTTAGTGCCAATTTGGGCATGGTTTAAATGCCACGGCCTGCCTGAGCATTGTTTCTGACCATGTCCATCCCTTTATGGCCACCATGTACCCATCCTCTGATGGCTACTTCCAGCAGGATAATGCACCATCACAAAGCTCGAATCATTTAAAATTTGTTTCTTGAACATGACAATGAGTTCACTGTACTAAAATGGCCCCCACAGTCACCTGATCTCAACCCAATAGAGCATCGTTGGGATGTGGTGAAACGGGAGCTTCGTGCCCTGGATGTGCATCCCACAAATCTCCATCAACTGCAAGATGCTATCCTATCAATATGGGCCAACATTTCTAAAGAATGCTTTCAGCAACTTGTTGAATAATGCCACGTAGAATTAAGGCAGTTCTGAAGGCAAAAGGTGGTCAAACACAGTATTAGTATGGTGTTCCTAATAATCCTTAAGGTGAGTGTATAACAGCAAAGCAAATATACGTGAGACAGATGGGCCAGTTATGCACCCGGCAAAGAAACCCGGCTGGTTAAACTAATGAAACGTCCCCAGCTGGTCATTAGTTGACCAGGTTTTAGTTTGTTTTTGGGTGTGTTTTGGTGCTTTTAGTTTAGCCTTTTACAACAACTTCATCCAGCTTGACAATCGGGAAAGTGCCATGTCCACCTTGGACCACCACAAATACTAACCAGTAACTTTCGTAGTGACAGTTGGTCGGTTCGGTTGCTTTGCTCTTTTGGTATTTTATCCTTCTTTCATTGGTTTAAATTTGATTATATTTTCCTTACAATGGGGATGATATGGATAAAAACCCTCTTACTGTAAATGCAGGAAAAAATAATTTCAGAAAAAAATGACATATTGTTTGTGCATAAGATAACCAGACAGGAGGAATTTGCAGCTTTTATCTGATACCTCCAGAGGCTATTAATGGCAAAATCTCTGATGGTAGACACATTTATAGTATCATGGTATGAATTGTCCTATTGCCCATTCAAAGCTTCTAATATGTCTAAAGACTGGAGTGGAATTGTTTTCCCCATTTTTTTTTTTCTTCAATTTACTTGCCCCACTTAAATTAATATGTATATAACTTTTGTGTCACTCCAGTAAAAAGTGTGTTGACCAGGTCCAAATAATATTTCACTTCTGTTGTTAAGATTCTGTTTCTCATTAGTCTTGTTACGTTTATGTTTTGAGGCTGTAGCTGCGCTGAGATACTGTTTGTGTAGTAGAGCCTTTGCAAAAGGAGAAGTGAGTTACTTGTCATCATCTCAGCTAGACACATTGTCTTTTGTTATTTATGTGCAGGGGATCTGGAGTTGGACTGCCACCCTTTCCCTCACTGCATCATCAAGAACTTCCTCGGCAGCGAGACCTTCGTGGAGAACCTTCAGAGAGAACTGCTGGAGCTCAACTTCCACGAGAAGTCAAATGATCTGTACAAATTTAAACAGGTGTCTATCGAACTGACCTCATTGATTTATTCCTGTTAGGTTGTTGTCTTATTATCTTCACGTTGTTGTTGTTCCCACACAGTCAGATGACTTGAGGAAGAGAACAGATCCCCATATCGCAGGACTGAGGTAAAAAATAATTAGTATTCTTGTGTTGTTTACTGTCCATAGTCAGTGTATTACCCAGTAGATGGCGGTTGGCACGCCCGTAGTGTGGTGGAGCAGGCAGGATTACTGGAAATGGAAGCAAAGCAATGTCCTGCTGTGGCTGGGGCCACACAGCAAAACATATTTTAATCACCTAAAAATACATTTTTTGCAATATGTTTACTGCTTTACCTTGCTGTCAGACATCGCTTTTCATATTGAAAAGTCAACTGGGCAAATTATGCATTTGTCATCATAAATTCAGCAGCGCAGGAAGTACAAGGCTGAAATGCTGAAGTTGGCCCAGTGGTAGTGAGGCATGTTGGGGTTTATTTATCAGCTCCACCAGGTGGAGCCAGAGATCACATCTGCCTACTAATGAGTACATTTCCTTCATTTAGTGCTGTTGATTCTGTTAGCATTAACAAGTGGCATGGTGTACAGTGAACACAATGGAAAATGGGCTCAGCTGCAGCTGCTCACAGGGGATCCTTGTTAAGCAGAAGGACTGTTTGTTATTCAGTCTGGTGGTTCCAGTGCTGAACTTTGCAGTGAGCACAAGGGTAGTGCACTATATGTTATTACAGCTGTGTAAATGTTGGGGATTTCAAAAAATGACTAGCAACAAAGATATCTTTGTAGAATTATGGGGCAGTAGAAGCTGCCAAACCTGCCAAGAGGGTCAGTGTTTGAAACGAGTCCAAGGAAAAAATAAGATCTCAGTGTATGAATCAAGATGGTATCAGCTGGGTGTCAAGTCTGAATCCAAGACAACACCTCTGAGACTCAAACAATACCGGGTAGCAAAGAAATAATAAGCAATCCTTTCCTTTTATTTTGAAATAAAGTGCCGTTGCATTACAATTATGACAAGCTGTTATTACAGTGAGAGACTACAACATGTAATTTCTTCTAATACATTTTATTATAGTATATTATATATATAATATATATATATATATATATATATATATATATATATATATATATTATATATATATATTTGGTACACCTACTAAGGAAATGCAGCCCTGAGGAATAAACACCATAATTGAATACACAACAACGGCCTCTCTTGTGATCATCTATTATTTATGTCACAACAAAATGTCATGGTAGGATTGAGCAGCTGAACAATCTGTCTATGTGGCGAGGCTTTCAAAATGTCTCATTAAATACAAGGTTAAAGGTTCAGCCACATTGTCAATACAAAACAGGATTGCACCATAAAATGTAAATGTATACTGTACATACACAATTCCCTGTGTCACTGTTTTCAGGGCAGCACTGTTTGGGCGTTTCCGCTCCTGGCTCGGGGAAGTGTTGGGGGTTGAACTGGAGCCCACAGTGGATATTTCTTGTGCAAAATATGAATACACAGGTGAGCTTGTTTTTGAAATCATGCAGGATGGTCTGTTTTATTTTTAGGCGGTTTGGTCAGATTTTTGAGGAGTTGACGTGAAGGTTCCTTTTTTCTGTATGTAATGTTCTCTCTTCCTGTATTAGATGTTCTTTTGTGTCATGATGATGAATTGGAGGGGAGGCGCGTTGCTTTCATTCTGTATCTCGTTCCTCCGTGGCAGATCAGCGATGGGGGAACCCTCGATCTTTACACAACAGACAGTGAGTGCCTTACTCTGTGTGTATTTCTGTGCTTTCAGATAATAGAAGTGTATAAGTGTATAATTTCCAACTTTGTCATCAGGTCATTTCCATCCGCAGAGTATAGTGAAGTCGCTCATACCCTCTTTGAACACACTCGTCCTCTTTGAAGTTTCTTCAGTCTCCTTTCACCAAGTAAGAATAACCGTTCCTAACTGTTTTTCATCACGGTTTCATCAAAAAAGCAGTCCATCTATTGTAGATCCAAAACATGTGTCGTGTTTATCCAGGTGTCAGAGGTTTTGACACGGGACAAGTGTCGTCTGTCTCTGAGCGGCTGGTTTCATGGACCGTCTTTGGAGCGTCCTCCTCGCCCCATAGAGCCCCCCGTCCCACGGAGCCCCCACTTACCAAGAGATGTGAGTTTGGTCAAACGTGCACGCTAACTTTTTGTAGAAATAATTTAAGGAAATACACTCAGTTGCTTTCTCGCCTTTCTTTCTTTAGATGAGAAGATCAATATCTTGTGTTTGGCAAATATGAAGCTATAGCTGGTTAGCTTAGCGTAGCATAATGACCTGAAACGGGGAGATAGCTAGTCTAGTTCTGTCCAAAGGTAACAGAATCCACCTTACACCCTAAATCTCTCTAATAACAACACAGTAACACGTTACATCAAGTTTGTCTTAAGCAGGTTTTAGATTTACGTCTATTCACGGACTATTTTCTGGCTGTGAGCAGCGACTTTCTGAATACGATCAAAGCTGTGTCTCCTGGCTCCAACTTTATATTTAAAAGGCAGACGGTGGTATCAATCTTCTCATTGGACTCTCGGCAAGAAATTAAACAAGTGTATTTCCCAAAATGTCAAAACCTTTCCTTTAACAGAAAGACTACTGACATGTTTTTTGTGTTCATGTCAGGAAACGTTGCTGCTGGAGTGGGTCAATCCAGTGTACCTGGACATCTCCTACCAAGAGCAGATTCAGGAGGAGTTTGAGGACAGCTCTGAAATTCAGCTCAAAGATTTTCTGAAGGTAACTTCTAACTCATTTTGTTCTGCCTCGTATGTGTCCCCTTGTTTCTTTCAGCTGAATGTGTGTCTGTCCTCAGGAGGAGAAGTTCAGGGAGGTGAGGGAAGCACTGCAACTCACTCAGATTCAGTGGACAAGGAGAGGTCCGCCTAATAAGAGGTAGAGCATGTTTCATAGATCATTTAAGAGCATATTCTAAGACTGTGGTTACAGGTGCTGTATTTGTGTCTATTTAGATGCTATGAAGCGGCCTCTCTGGATACGCTGCCTCAGTGTGTGAGTGCATGTTTGGAGCTGCTTCGTTCAGAGGCTTTCTTCCTGCTTCTCTCTAACTTTACCGGCCTTCGATTGCACTACCTGTGTCCTGCTGATGATGACGATGTCAATAAAGACGAGGAGAAAGAGGACGTACTTGACAGAAAGGCCACGGGGTCTTTAACCGAATCTCCATCAGCAAATACGAGCAGAGAGAAAGGTGCGTATGTCAGTTTGAGTGGGTTTCTTCAGCTTCGAGTCTTTACAGCTGTTTCTGTGTGTGTTTTTTTTTTTAAACCTTTGTTTGCCTTAGAGCCGAGCACACCCGTCTGTTGTGGTGAACTGCGTCGATGGTCTCATGGCAGCTACACTCTGCTGCATGATACAGAAGCAGCGCGGGCAGAGTATGCTCTGGACCTTGTTTTACCTTTTTGCGGTGTGGGTGAGTCCACACACATGCACGCATACAGGAAGGACTAATCAGTCAATCCTGGGACCCTTACAAATCTTTCTTTTACAGACTGGCAGTCAGAGTTTGGTGGCTTCACATGTTATGTTGCTAATGAAGAAGATGAGGAGGTGAGTGTTGATTACAATATGAAGTGTAATTGAACATGTATGGACAATACTTTTTATCACTGCTTTGGTCTCTTCCTCATCACAGCTCCTGACAGTGTATCCAGAGGATAATTCCCTCGCTCTTGTCTACAGAGACAAAGAAACCCTCAAATTTGTCAAACATGTCAACCACAAAAGCTCCTCTGGTTCTGTTAAGAGTTCTACCTACGGAGCTTTTTATGACTTTTCTTTTGTGTACTATGAATAAATATTTTAAATAAATTCCCAGTCCCCTAAAAGTCTGCTAGCTACTTTTAGTGCATCTTCATTTCATGAAAATTACATATTAAAGATTTTGGTTGAATTGGCACTGCTGCTGTTATTGCAGTTGACTTCAACCAAGTGTGTGAGAAGATAAGTTGAGCGTAGATGGGATTAGACAGTTTGGTCCCACTTCAGTAAATATGGGTACAAATGTTTTGTGTATGTGGATCCTTTTTAATTGTAATATGGGTATGGGCTGGGAAATTATTTTTACTTATGCTTTTGACACAGTGGTGAAACCAATATAATGAAACAGGTACACAAACTTAATTTTTATTTCAGCCAGATTGGGTCAAAAATGTTTTGTGAATCTTCTCATTACCATTTTTTCCATTAAAAATATACATGTTTTTTCATCATACATCTTTGAACAGTATTATACTTACAGATTTTGGCAAAACCTACATGGCAAATTTATTTATTTGTAATTCTATAAAGTTTGAGAAGGCAATTGTCTCCAGTTGTATCCATGCTTAGGTGTAGGAACTAGGGCTGTATCTAATCATTTCCCTCCTAGATAAATCCCTTACTTGATTATATGAAGAAAGAAAATTGTACAAATGTTTGTCTTCAAAGTGCTTGTCTATCTGACTCAAAGATATTTACTTTATAATGATATACAACAGGAGGGAAAACGAACAGTCCTCACACATGACAAGCTTGAACTTCATTTGATTGTAAGTTGCTGATTAACTTTACTAGGGTGACCTTATTTTCATTTCCAAAAAAGAGGACACTCGGCCGGCCTCGAAACACAAATTCCGACAGCCTTCTCAGAGGTTAATGAACATGCTTTATTATGCCTCAATGGTATAAAAATAACTTAAATAAAATATATGACAACCCGTAACAAAAGACCTAGTCTGCGTCAGCTTCAACTAAATATCTTTTAAAACCTTTTCAATGTAATAAGGTTTTTCGGTGTCCATGTGAGCTTTGAGATCTCCAGCACCTTTTTATCAGACACTGAAACAAATGTGCTAGCCTTGCACATGGTGCACTCCGCCTCCCACTTGTCCCGACCAGGACGGTACATGGAAAGTTTTTTTTGCAGTTCAGTTATGAAGCTGCACGAACGATTCGCATTTTGTGTGCAACGCTGCTCCGCTGTCTGATCTGTTCCTTGTATGTGCGCGTCGCATAGCCGCCCACAAGGCAGCCTCTCGGGAACAACGTCACGCAACAAAGTACCGTAGTATTGTGTGAAAAGCGCCTGTCAATTTAAGTACACGCTTGTAATGGTCCCATGAAAAACGGTGAAAACTGGACATTGTCATGAATTTATAACCCCACCCCCGACGTCCCGGACAGTACGTAAAAAGTGGACATGTCCTGGCAAAAAAGGACGTTTGGTCACCATATCTTTACCCATTTCATCACCAGTGGCTAAAATTAGTTGGCTTCATAGAAGGCTTTGCATTGTTAAGGGGTCTTTTAGCAGATTACAACTGTTACCAAGAATAAATGCATTACAGAAACACAAGGCTTAACATGGGATAGAGAGACTCTACCTAGCCGTTAAAATTGACAGCATAGTGTGCCATGATGTACAGTACCACTGATTATCACTTGACCAAAGTGAAGTCGCCCTCAGACCCTTCCTTGATTTCCTATTAAACTAATTATTTTAACTCGAGTTTTACTCCTTAAATGAACGTTTACTAATTTCAGTCGAAAGGATTAATAACAGGGAAATGTTCACTTAAAGATATGTTAGACATTCTTTAACTGTCTATGGACATTCCGCCATTAAAAAAGCACTTCCTTGCTGCCTGTCATGAATTTTCTCACCCGGCGTCATGTTGATTTCCACCAATCAGGGAGTTCTTTGATTCTTGTTCAGCCAATGGGAGGCCAGGAAGTTATTACCGTGTCAGTGGGTGTGATCCCGCAGAAGGAAGCGTTACAGAACAATATATCAAGGTTTTAAGGTAAGTTTGTACCGACTTTAACAAAGAGTTATTACAGTAAGTCTAAAGATGATGAGTTATAAAACATTTCCGCCTGGCCCTGTGTCTTTCAGCGGTATAGTGTGGTAGGTATTGTGTCAACTCTACGTGAAGTTCACCATCACGAAATGAGCTCTCACAACAACCCACCGAGCTCCTTTTATGTCTTTATCGTTTTAACAAAACTTCTTGCCATTATAAAAAAACAGACGGTTTATGTCTCAGGTTGGTTGAATCAAGCTGTAACGTTACTGCTGCTGTAAAATTCTTGGTAAAAAGATTCACACCTGTGGCAGCAGGTAACTAGCAAACTTCACGTACTTGTAACTGTAACGGATAATCTCGTTACGTTACCTGCGCGCTTGGTTATCCTAGCAACCTGCTGTTCAAACCTTGGCTTAGCTAACGTTTTGGCAAAAACAGTTATCACCTTGACTAGTTAATGTTAGACATTTTCTTACAATCTAGCTTTATTTTTACTATAACAAATCGTATCTTTAGAAATACTGTAAAATATATTTCAGCATTTGGATTGGTTTAGGAAACCATACAGTTTCATGCTCTCCAAAACATGAGTGCTTTTACAAGAGCTACCATCCTTCAAAGGAAAAGTTTACATGCTATTTAAGTCTGTCTCAAAACTATACTTACATGGCCATGTATGTTGAAAGCATTACTAGCACTGTAATTGTTTCTCTGTCCATACTGGTTGTAAAAAAAAAAAAAATTAGCTGTCCTCGTTCAGTACAGCACTAAAGTTGAAGCCAATTTGGGTTCATCTTAGCAAAGAAACATGTCTGTGCAAAATTCAAAGGGAATTTCAAACAAATACTATAACAGTACTGTGGAAAACACATTCTTGATTTGTCAAACAGACTGCTGGAGCCTTGTATTAGCTTCACATGAATGTTTGAATTATTTATTGCAAAGAGTGCAAGGTTTGTCCCTCATCCCTCACAAGCTGGAGCCCCCACATTTTATCCACTTTGTTTTTTTGTTTATCATTTTGTTGTTATATGAATAATTGGCTAATTATTTTAGCACCCTGATCACCTGTCTAAGTAATATAGGTTCCTTGTTGTAATTCATTGTTGTCACTTACCTTGTCTGTTGATTTACAAAAGGGACAGTTCTGTCCAGTTGGTCCAATCCCGCTGTAATTCTTAGAATTGCTTTAAAGAACGCATCTCTTTGTGGCCAGCATGGATAGCAGGAATGATTACTCCAACCAATAATAATAATCTATGTATATATACCCTGTGAGTATTGTTTGAAGACAGATTTGAAAAATGTTATAGGCTATACTTTAAGTCCCGCAGATGTTTAGACTTTTTCTACCCGATTAGACCTCATCTCAAAACTGTGGACATCACTCTCGCACTCTCCTGTAACTTCAGGGTACAACAACCTTACCCCTCTATCATAGTAGTACATAGTGACATCCTGTATTTCCCAGAATAGCTTTATCCAACTTTAACCTGATTCCTATGTCTATGACCTGCAAGTGTTCACATTACAGGACAACCCAGGACATTCATATGATAACAGAGTTGGTTTTATCTCACAAAAACTGTGCGTGGACATTATAACAATATAACATAATGCTGGATGTCCCTCATTTTCTGCCGGATGTCCCTCACCTTTGACTTTCTTTGCGTTGGTATTCTAAACTGTGGTCGATTTGGGATACCTACTCAGAGCTTGTACCAACAATCAATTATCTTTATCTTTTTTTTTTTTGAGTAAAATTCTCATCTCACTCCACAGCCATTTTAATTCCAGAGCTTGCCTCCCTAGGTGCACATGTTCCACCAAAACAAGTTTTGTCCCGAGGCCATTTGGCAATGTACCTGCACTGGTGCTTAGCGCCGCCCAAGACGATTGTGATTGGTTCAAAGAAATGCCAATAAACCAGAGTATGTTTTTCTCCTATCCCGGAATGATGTGTGGACTAGCCAGACCCTCCTCCGCGGCACTGTGGAGGTAGGTCTGGCAATGTGAGGCTAGGTCTATGTAAACCATTTATTAGTGCTGAAAGTCAATTTTACGTCTGTGTTTTTTATTAGTTGATTCTTTGATTGACAAAAAACAAGTGATAATACGATATATTTATAATTTAAGGAATGTATCAATCAAAGTGCCAAATTTGCTTTTAAAATGTGAGAACCTTTTTCCTTTCTCTGTTTCATATCATTGTAAATGGATCGTTTTGGGTATTTCAGACCGGTCGTCAGACAAAACAAGCAATTTGAACATTTGGTCTGGTGAAGGGCATTTTACACAATTTCATAGACTAAACAATTCACCAAAAGATAATACCAGATAACAGTCCCACAGGTCCGTTAAGGTTACATATGGAGTTACAAAGCACTATAGACAACAACACAAAACCGACAGAAACAAGCATTGTCTCACATCGTCACAAAAAGGTAAAATTACTAGTCTGTGGAAGCACATCTTTGTGTGAATTCAATATTTATTTCACCTAAATGTCAGATGAGCTCTCCAGGGAATACTAGAGGTGGCCTTTTGGCAGCAAATGCTAAATGACATATTTTAAGCTGATGATGATCACTTAATCCTTATACAGCTGTTAAACCTCACAGTAGACTTCCAGAGTACCGGTAGATAGGATAGCACATAATTACATACTGGCTAAGTTGTGGAGATTCTTGTAGCCCCAGTAGCCAAGCATACTGCTAGCATGTATTAGTGAAACATGAGGACACACATATAATCCAGCTCAGAGGATGCTCTTTCCATGCAGAGAGCTCTGCATCCTGTGCATGGAGACGACACCAGCAGTGAGCTAACGGGCTCCAGTGGTTCATTCAGAATACAGGAGTTAGGGACTGGACTGGGGGAGGGGAAGACTGAGATTAAACATGTTTTATGTAATGAGGGTTTCAAAAGGAAGCTGGGGTAAAAAAAAAAAAGTGGAATGAGGCCACAACAACCAGGGACCACTAGGACAGAAGTGGGTTTAACTCCAGAAGGAAACCAATTCCTAGCTGTCGCATCCAGTTACATTTAGATATGTTGTATGATTTATATCCCTCTTCGCGTTGATTGGGAATGGTGTCATCGGCCAATGAAAGGAAACGAATATGGAGCATTTCATCACATTTGAAGTTCAGAATCTGGTGGACAGTTCAGAGAAATGGTTGTGTAACTGAGACAATAGCAACTCTTTTTGTCACCACCTTTCAATTCAAGTATTTGAATTGCTATTTTTTCTCTCAATTTTTATCATTTTGGTGCTAGTGATTCTCCTTTTGGGGGTTGGCTTAAACCTCTTTGGGGGGCGGCAAAAATTCCTCAATGCAGGAAAAACTCCGATCTCCGGTGTTTGCGTATGTTAAAGGCAAAGAGTCTGTGTTACCTTATTTCACAGAAATCTATGCATGTGCCTGTTGTTTCTGACAATTTGATGAACAAAAGTTTCTGTTTTGCTTGAGTAAACTTAACCCCAGTTAACAAAACTGATTAAAAAATAATATTTAAATACTACTGGTAAATCAGCGAGGGAGTCCCCCCCCACAGCCTGACTCTTTGCGGTAAAACTGAGATAAACGCTTCTTTTCAAGTTATCTGCTATTAAAAGTGACTACTTAGTACAAAACCGTAAAATATGAAATGTAATCATGAATATTGTGATTTGCTACCTCCCTAATCCTTTGGTAGTGTTGGCCTTTGTGGGTTTTAGTTTTATTCGGGTCTTATGAAATTATCATTTGAAATGATTGTAGTATTATGTAATAGTAGCCCTTCTCAAAAATCCTTAAAATGAACAAAACAAGCAGTCACTTATTTTCTATTAAAGCAAATTCTATTGATTAATTTACCCCGTTTTATTGAAGAATTGTAAATGGACTAAGCAACAGTCTTACAGATGCGACAAATATACACCGTGAAAAATAAATTCTGGTTCTGGATACCCATCAAACTGAAATAAAAAAAAAGAGACAACTTCACCTATGTATTGTAATTTGAATGGAGACATCCCCGGAGAAAATGGAGGATAATCTAGGCATTTCACGGGGATGGAATGCATCCTGATTTCACTTTAAAGGCTGTGAAACATTCTCCTGCTGATCTGGAAGATGGTAACTTTTTGACCTTTACAACTCCCAATATCACAGCAAGCTATTCGATAACTTGACTTGTATACTTCTCAGGGTCTTTACTTTAAACCTGTTGGAAGTGAAGGGCTCTTTTTTGTCTTCAGGTTTACATAACACTTTGATCAGTTAACACAGATGTTGGGGAGAGCTGTGGACACACAAGATAAGTAAACGTCTTTAGCCCCAGTTAGTGTTGTAATGTACGATTGTTATGAAGCGGAACACACCCAATATAAAGTGGAGATAATCATTTTTTCTCCAGGATATTTTACAGCAACTCAGTACACGGTCTTTGGGTTTTACTCATTGCTCTACATGTTTAGTGTTTTTGTAGACTTGAGTTATTTTCTTCTGCACATCAGACAGAAGATCCTTCAATGTTGTCGGCTCACCATTGAATGAACAAAAATGTGCTGTGTCTCAAATTGTGTTCAGACGATGGCAGACAAGACTGTGGATTGTGGACCGTGGACAGGATGTGCGGTTATGTTTCTGCAGTCACTCTGTCCTGGTGTGAACCTGCTCTCTCTCTACAAAGACCGAGAACAGGGAAAGTTCATCGTTTTTAAAGTCATCAAGCTGACGCTTACAGGTGAGCGATCTAGTAATGATCTGTTAGGCATACCTAGTATACTAATTAAGACAAAAAACACACTCTTCACAACAAATCTGTATTTTCTCAGATGTCACATAAATAACTCAGAAATTCCCGTTGTCAGATTCTGCTGGAGGTCTGGGCGGTTATGAGATACTTAAGGTCCATGACGCTGATCCCTTTCTGGGGGTGGAGGTGAAGTTTGAGGATGTGGCAGCATGTCAGCAGTTCCTTGAGAGCTACAGCTCTGGAGCGGTGCGTCAGTCCCTCTCACAACACGCCTGCCGGCTTCTTGCACTCCCCCAAGAGTTGACAGTGGAAACTCAGCTCAAAGCCAGCACTCACATCCTGGATCTCTATCTGGACAAGTTGGAGCTTTGTCTGCAGCACATCCACCTGTCACAGGTATCCTGGATGTTTTTCTTTGTCTGTTCTTCAGCAATTTAAGATTTAAAATTTTAAGTAGGGCTGCACAATATGAAAAAAATAATCTATTTGCGATTATTTTTGACTGATATTGGGATGGCAATATGATTCACGATATTCATTAATTATTCTCATTTTCATTGATTATTAAAAAAATTAAAATTCAAAGAATGAAAATCCTTTATAGTGTGACTTTTACGAGGATCTGTACAAAACAATGTTTTTTTCTTTAGTCTGTAGGATGCAATTTGTAGGCCGGGACGTCTCTGCAGCATCACAGTACTTCATTCAGAATGGTTTGACTCAAATTTTGCCTCTAACAAAAAATTGGACCCAACCTGCAAGATTGCCCAATAATAAACAGGTCAATTTAGGATTTGATATCTCTGCACAATTTAACATTTCCCCTTAATAGCCTCCATGAGATTGGGAACCAAAGGTTATATACTACATTATTTAAAACAAATTAAATAATTAATTAAAACAACTCCAGCAAGATCTTGAATAACAACATCAAAAGGAAGAAGAACATCTTTGGAAAAACGCTTTGCTTTCTCTTTGTCAAGTTTAATTGACATCTGATGCCACATGTCTGTTTTTTAAAAAATTTCTGTATATTAACTGCAAAAACATAGTAGTATATGGTTAATGCTACATACAATTAATATGTAGTATAGACATAGTCAATGTGAGTGTCTGATCTTTTAATAAAGCTTAGAGAAGCAAAGATCAGCAAAACCATAAACACGTGAGTCCTATGGGTGGCACGATGGACACTTACACATTAGAAAGTAATTGTTCACCTAAATGTTCTCATTCATTTTATTAAGTGACCTTTGTCATTTTGTGTCAGCCGGAGCGCCTGCGTGATGAGGAGATTGATCATCTGGAGCAGCAGCTGCAGACTCAGGCCCTCCGCCCAGCCCCGCAGTCGACCCTTGTCACACAGGAAGAGTCTCCTGTCCCCAGCAACTGCTTCAAATTTCAAAACAAAGTCTTTGGTGAGTCGAGACGACCATTTCTACATTTGACTTTTGTGACGTGTGTCCTTTACAGACTTAGTGCCAGACCTTTGGCCAAAAGAGGTCAAGATAGAGATAAAAATACATTTATATTAGATAAAGATACTTTTTTTCATTTGTTGGTGCTTGGTGCCTTTTATCATTAGTTTCACCAGAAGCACACCCCTTAGTGACATATGGTGGAGAAACCTTGCTGTCAACTTAAACGACTCTACAGTTGTTTTTTGTGTTTTAGGACTTTGCTACAAATTGTGTGCACACTACATTACTTTCAATCATTTTTCAAAGCACACCATTCTTATAAGATAAATTTCCTTTTTTTTTTTATTCATCCAACAACGTGTTAGAGGGAAGTTGAGATAAGAAACTTGCTAGTAATAAAAACTCAATATTGATTTTCTACGATTAATCAATCAACATTTATTTATATAGCACTTTACATCAACCAGCAGGTATCAAGAACCATGAATAAAACAGCATAACATACAATAAAAAGAAAAAAAACAGAAAACTGAACAGAAATTGTCACCAGTAAAGGGAATAACGGCGTTATACATAACGATGTTACTTTTTTCAGTAACGAGTAATCTAATTGATTACTCTTCCCATCTTAATTACGCCATTACTGTTACAGCCGAAACATGCGGTGCGTTACTATAATTGAAGCTGTTCTTTTGATCAGACCAGCTAGATCTCTGAGAGGTAGAAAGACTTTTTTTCTTCCTTGGTTAGTGGGCCGTGACGAGACAAGCCCATAAATGATGATGATTGGCTGAGGTTGAGTAAAAATTCATGGTAGGCCAATCAGAGGTAGAGTTGTAGTTGTGGCCTGTTGAGGGGCAATAAATATCAAAAGTTCCCAAACATCTATGTTGGTATTTGTATCGATCCACTAGACATAATATCTACGTACATGGCATTTGATTGGAGGCTAGTCTCACTTTGTCCCAGAGCAACATTAAAAGAGTTTAGATTTGTGTACAGTTTCTATTAATAATGTATTGTATTAAGTGTCCATTTCATTATAGTATTCAGATTTATCATAAATAATTGAACATGTACATGTAGTTTATGTTCCGTTAAAGAGGGGTGGAGGAGGGGTCACATTGGAGCATTTAATAATGTACTTGAATGTAACGCATAAGTTACTTTCTGAAGTAACTAGTTACTTTTATAACTTGTAACTGAGTATGTAATTTAGTTACTTTTTGAAAGAAGTAACTAGTAACTGTAACTAATTACTTTTAAGTAACTTGCCCAACACAACTACTATGTATTAAAAGTTATTCTAAATATGTTTTGAGTTTGGCTCTAAAGAGAGCTACATCTGTAGTAGCGTGAATGTCGGGGGATAACTTGTTCCAGAGTCTCGGGACTGCGAAAGCCCGGTCACCCCACAATTTATACCTGGACCTTGGGACTTGGGACAATAATGACCTGCTGTGCTCACAAAGGGTTTTAACATCTCGGACAAATACTACGGGCCCAGGCCATTTAAGGCCTCAAAAACAAACATTAAAATTGATTCTAAAACACACCGGGAGCTATGGCCATACATGGTTGTATTGTTTTAAAACCTCTTTCATGTTGGTGTGTCTGTGTCCTTGTTGGAAGCCTCCTCACTGAGATTTAGTGGTCTGCACTCAAGAAGATTTTAATGCAAGAAGCCGACAACTTCATGTTATTTTTTTCACAACATCCCACACTAACAGCATATGAATTCAGTGCCGCTTGTCAGCTGACTCTCTAATCCTACCTTTCATAAATTGATCCTCAGTCGTTGGGAAGAGATTAGTGCCAGCAGATAATGTATTTGAATCGCATTGATTTAGAATTTGTCAACCTCATATTGAACTGTTGAACTAAAATTAACATTAACTGATGAGGCATTACAGTGTCTTGAAAGTTAATTTTAATTTTCTTATTTAGTTAATTAAAGTTTTGATTTGAGTTCATGTAAATATAGATTCAGCTTCCTCAGACACACTACTGTGTCTGGGCATCAGGGACTCCTGTTCCCTCAGTGCCGCTTTCAACAGCCTGAGCTGACCTCATTTCAAGACTCTGAATAATGGAAACTGATTTAATCAAAATCACACATTTTAGAGGGGAATGGGTTCTACATCACATCGCCTGTACCGGTGATCTAAATTACCTTAGAATAAATGTTAATGTGCTTTTCCAGTCTTAACAACTGCACAAAGCGCTTTTACATCTACAGGAAACATTCACCATTCATACACTGTGGCCTGGGCTGCCGTACAAGGTGCCACCTGCTCATCAGATAAACATTCACACACATACACACTCCGATGCGCAGCACCGGGGGCAACTCGGGGTTCAGTGTCTTGCCCAAGGACACTTCAACGATGACTGCAGGGGCGGGGATCGAACACCAACCTTCCGATTGGCAGGCATCCGCTCTACCACTGAGCCACAGCCGCCCCTTAGAATAGATCTTATTGAGTATGTTTCTGAGACTCAAAGTGTATGCACACTGAGTTACCGAGTATGAGTATTCACAGATTTTGAAAGTGACAAAGGTGGTGTAGACAGATTATGAGCGATCATTGTGTTCGAATCAGGGTGCTGTGAGTTAAATGTCTCAGTGCTATTAGGGGGGTGTCACAAACACCAACCTGCATGTGGTCCACTTTCCCTAGCATTGTTCATGGGTCCATACTGTAGTCCTTGATAATGAGTCAGTTTTTCCATGGATTATATTTCCTTTACAAAATGTCCAGCTACTGTTGTGGTCTTGGAGGGTCACATTTCAACCAGCGCCTTGTGATGGTCTTTTTTCATGCAATTATTTTAAATTTTGGATTTTGATTAATTCATTTCAGTCCTAAATACTGGGAATCATGTATCCTAAAGTCTTCTTAATAATCTGAAAAACCCTGTCCCGGAATGTTTGTCTTGTCATACCTGTCCATTTTTTGTAAGTGATGGGCATTGATCTGCCAACACTGTCTTTAGCATTGCTACTGGTTATCCACTTGTTTATTTTTTATATAGGGTGTAATAGAAAAGCAGATTAAATAAATCTAATCTGAATTCCCTCCATCTTTTAAAGCTACTGGAAGTTTGTTCCATTTTACACATGGAATGTAAATCACCCTTCAACAGTTTAATGTTCAGTAATCAATGGTGTGGTAATGACTCAAAGAAAGATACTCAACAACAGTTTCTATTGAAAAAAGTGATTAATAAAACAAATCTTGTTGATTCTATAAGGTTAAGGTGCAAGTCAGTACGTTATTCTTGGAAATATTTACTTTCTACACACAGTTATTCTGTTAACCAAAGTTTATGTAACCACAGTTAAGTTCAGTCTACATTAATGTCTTTTCCTCCATCCTTTACATCTGGCCCATCAGAGGACCGAATGCTGACGGCGACAGATGTCCAGAGCTTTTCTAACGGAGTGGGCCGTCAGTGGAAGCATGTAGGGAGGGCCTTGGGGAAGAGCTGCCGGGCTCTGAAGGGTCCGGCCATAGACAACTTGGCCTACGAGTATGAGAGAGAAGGCCTGTATGAGCAAGCCTATCAGCTGCTCAGCCGCTTCATCCAGGCGGAGGGCAGAGCGGCCAAGCTGAGCCGGCTGGTCAAAGCACTGGAGGACTGCAAACTCACCAGCCTGGCTGAAAACATTCTGGACGTACAGCCACGAGAGTAACTCTGTGTGCTTTCGTTTCGTGTGTACGCATCGTGAAAACTGAGGAGCAGTTGACTCTGTCCTGCCTGCTTTTACAGTATGTTTATTGATTGACTTTCTGTCACTCAAAACCATTTGTGTGTGTGTGTGGTGTGTGTGTGTGTGTGTGTGTGTGTGTGTGTGTGTGTGTGTGTGTGTGTGTGTGTGTGTGTGTGTGTGTGTGTGTGTGTGTGTGTGTGTGTGTGTGTGTGTGTGTGTGTGTGTGTGTGAGAGAGAGAGAGAGAGACGTGTTTCGGACAGGTTGTGTGAACACATGCTAAGAATGGATTCATATCTTGATTTGCTTTTCAATTTTTAGTTTTATTGTTTTCATTTAGAGGAAATTATCTGTCATCACTGTTTAAAAGATTTACTGTCTTGAGTTTATGCACTGTTTGAACCTCTTTGTTTGTGCTTTATAAGTCAATTTACAGATGAAGCCTTCCACAACTGAAGGTTATTGATTTTTTTTTTTTTCTACAAAATGGATGCATAAAGATTAAATGGTTGTAAAAAAAAAAAAAAAAAAAGTGTTTATGTTTGTGTTTGATGCATTAGTGTAATTAAAACTGAAAACATTATTTTGTCAAAATTCCCTCAGGTATAATTTAGTGTTTAATCCTCCCTCCCCACCATCACTCATGTCACGCACACACACGTGCACACACGCTCATATGATTAAACTGTGCTGGTTACTGATGTGTGTATGGTCCTGCATGTGTCGTAGACCTTGTACCGTGTGTGTGTGTGTGTGTGTGTGTGTTGTGTGTGTGTGTGTGTGTGTGTGTGTGTGTGTGTGTGTGTGTGTGTGTGGTGTGTGTGTGTGTGTGCGTTGTTATCACAGCTTGGATGTCGAAAAAAGAAATTTATTTGGAGTCTCTTTAGGTTGAGCTTCTCTGCTGGTTTCCATTCAGGGTCCATTGTAGAAGCCCCCCCCCCCCCCTTTACTCCACTTGACCATCCATCCAGATGTGATGTGTGGATTAGAAGCTTTTATCACACACAAACACATATTACTGCTATATGGTGACAACCCCCAACATACACAGTTTTATAAGTTGTGATAAACACACTACGTTTGCTGTAACCAGGAAACGTATGTCTTCAGTAATATTTATGACA
The DNA here is from genome assembly GCF_008692095.1 of Etheostoma spectabile. Taxonomy (NCBI): domain Eukaryota; kingdom Metazoa; phylum Chordata; class Actinopteri; order Perciformes; family Percidae; genus Etheostoma; species Etheostoma spectabile. The sequence continues at coordinate 5,486,539 of NC_045733.1, read as the reverse complement.
TATGGAGAAGAGGAAAGTTGGCTTTGAAACAACATGATCACAATGAAGGGTGATTACTTAAATCTTGTTTGTAAATGTTTGTTTTTTGAATAAAAACAAATATTCATCACAAAAAAGGGTGATTGCTTAAATCCATAGAAAAAAAATAAGAAAATATTTTTTTATTTTAGAGTGTGGTTGTTGGCTAGTCCAGGATTTGAATTCACCGTCACATAGTTTTACTTTAATGTAATGTAATGTAATGTGAGAGTAGCTACTCTCCCACAAATGATTATTCAACTATTTCTGAATATGATATAGGCTAATTTAAAAAAAAAAAAATAGTTTGTCTTTTGTTCTTGAACACAAACACGTCCGTGTTTTAGGCCTGCTTCTGCTTTTAATCGTCAGTGCGATCCTTAACGTTAGCGTAGAACAGGAGAATGTCAGGTTTGGGGCGTTTTAATTTCAATAACAGCACAATTTCCTTTAAAACCAAGACAAAAGGGCAACTTTTGCTATTTAAACGGCGCTTTCGTTTGAACGTGATTAAACTCGGTTGCTCTGACGTAAGCGAGATTGTCCCGTAGGTGAGTCTCGCGCAGCCAGCCGGCTTCCCTCCTCTTCCTCTTGCGCCCCTCCTGCCTGCATTCGTGAAAAGATACGATGACATCGCTCGCGCTCGCTGTCATCATCATCATCAGCGCCGCCCTGTAGAGAGAGAGAGAGAGAGCGAGCCCCCCCCCCTCCCCACCTAACAACAACCCCATCCCCGCAGGCTCGAGCACAACGACCCCACCCCCCAACCCCCTCTGAGAGAGGAGACGGAGCGAGAGAGGCACATACAGAGTCCGCGGAGAAAAGACCGTTTCGGGATCCCGGCTCTGTTTTGCCCTCAATCCGGGCCTAATGCTGTAGCAGACAGCGCAGGAGGAGAGCTCGAGTGAGAGACAACGCACTGATTGAGAGTCGGTGAGGGACAGGGCGGACCGGAGAGACGACGGGAGTGCTCATTCGTTTGGAAACATGGGATGTACACTGAGCGCCGAGGAGCGCGCTGCTCTGGACCGGAGCAAGGCCATCGAGAAAAACCTGAAGGAGGACGGGGTGGTCGCCGCCAAGGACGTCAAACTGCTTCTGCTCGGTAAGAGATGAGCCTCTCCGGGGCCGCGGGGCTGCTGCGCCTCGGCGCGGCACGGCTCGGTTTAGTTGTGGTGGGACTGCATGGGGCGGAGGTGCTCTCCGTGGTACTGATTTCATTGCCGGCTCTCACTCTGCCCTCCGTTCTTTACAGGCGGCGGAGAGTCCGGTAAAAGCACCATCGTCAAACAGATGAAGTAAGTGGCTCTTTTTTTTTTTTTTTGCTTATCTTAACCCGCTCCGACTCAGCCAGAGTCAAAGGCCCGAGATTGCGCCTCCCATATCTGTGCTAAGGCAGGTTGAGCCGCCATGTTTCGAGAGGCCGTAGCCCCGGAGGAGTGCCGGTGACTCGAGCACCTCCTGCAGACAGACGGCTGAGGAGGCCGCCCCGGTGCGTGCCAGGGTGCTGTCCATTCCCTGGGTGCTGAAATGTGGTTAACGAGGGTTTTACTGACTACAGGGAGTGTGCGACTAGGGATATGTGGTTGTTGTTCTTCCGTGCGTGTGCGCGCGCGCGTGTATGTGAGTCTGTGTGCGCGCGCGTGTGTATTACATTGAGGTCACTACAGCTCCATTAGTGAATACCTCTGCTTTTAATCTTAATGGCTTTAAGTGCCCGATATCGCCTGGAGTACTTTGCCTATAAAGCGGATTTACGCAGAAATATGGCTTCTAAAACCGCATCTAAACCTTCCCGTCTAAGCTAAATCACTCTTTGATTTTTTTTTAAATCACTGTTTTTGTTTTCTCTAAACCTCTTAGTTAAGTTTCTAGATGTTTCAGTGCGGAAAAGCCACGGCCCATTGTATATTTTTCCTCTTCATTTGAAACATCTCTCCCAGTGTTTGTGGGCAGCAGTGTTACTCCCGGCCTCCGTCCGGCTCACCGCATCCCGGCCTGCAGTGCACTGACTGCACCCTCCCTCCCTCTCGCCTTTCTTCCCTCCATGCCTTGCTTCCTCCTCTTCTCTTCACCTCATTATCCTCCCTGTGGTCTCTGGTTATCCATAACTCACTGCTGTACCATGAACACAAGACAGTGGGCCAAAATAGTGTTTACAGATACTTTCCAGGGTTTTATTTTAGCCGAAGTAAGCAGCAGATGGATGGGTTTTACTACACCGTGTGTCATAAAGTTTAGGTATTGGAGGCTAAGTTTAGCATGTTTTCCTGTGATATGTTCACTCATCATAAACACATGATGTAGGCTACTGGTTAGAATACAGGTTGAGAGTTTCATTTTGTGTAATTCAGGCATGGATGTGGTGGTTTTATAATTGCAATTGCAAATGTGATTGCTGTGTGTGTGTGTGTGTGTGTGTGTGTGTGTGTGTATATGTGTGTGTGTGTGTGTGTGTGTGTGTGTATGTTGTGTGTGTGTGTGTGTTTTCACCATTTTAAAAACCTTAAAATATTCAGAATATGTAACTTATAATAATTGAATCCCATAGCTGGAAAGATGTATACATAAAGTAGATTTGGGATTTGGATTACACTACTTCATTGAGGGTGATGTAGTACTGCAGAAATGTCAGTGGTATCTATTTTTTACACTTTTTTGCAAAACCAATCAGTTTCATCCATTGCGCGTGCTATATATAGAGCTGAAACAATGAGTCCCTAAAATTAAGAATTAATCTGCAACCATTTTGATAACCTCCAAATCAATTCAGTCATTTTTAATAAAGCAACAATTCCCTGCTTCTGACTTTATTAAATGTGAATATTTACGTGTTTTATTACTTCTCCATGATATTAAGTTGAATATCATTGAGTTATGGACTGTTGGTTTGACAAAATGACAGATTTGAAGATTTCCACTTCAGCTTTGTGAAAATGTGTGTGTGTGTGTTTTTTTCACTACTTTTCTAAATTCTTCATAGACCAAGTATTGATATAATGAAAAAGTAATCAGCAATTAAATCACTAAGGAATACGTTTGATGGTTCCCGCTTTAAGTGCATATTAATTTAAACTTCTGTCTTTGGCTTGTGAGGCCCACACACATTTTGCATACAATGAATGCACAAAATATAAAATATAAAATGAAAACACCTCCTCCCCCCAAGCACCAAGACACTGACACATCCCTCACCTAGAACAATTGATTAATGAATTACTTTATTGACAGAAAAAATAAGCTGCAAGTATTGTCCTGATTGAATGATTGCTTGAGTCATAGTGTTAAGTAGTTTTGTTTCCCAAACATTCTCTGGTTCTTAAATGTGAGGATTTGATGCTTTTCTTAGTCTTACATGATAGTAAAGTCAATCTCTTTGGAACAGTTGGTCAGAAAAATTAGGACATTTGAAGACATGTCCTTGAGCTGTGGAAAAAAAGTGCATTTTTTACTATTTTCGCATATTTTATAGACAAACCGATTAATCGGCACATTAATTGCTAATAAAAATGAACCGTTAGTTGCAGCCCTAAATTATTTTACATCCTTTGCTGAGTGAAACAACACATTTGCTCCTTCCTCCTAAAGGTCAATGTTGTATTTCCTAAAACTGTTCATATTTAGGATATAAGTGAAGGTGGCCACTGCTTCCCCTTTTCATAACAAGCACTGGTGAAGTGATTTTGCTAATTTTGCTAAATTTTGCTAATCCTTAATGCCTTATTTATTTTCCTTATCAAACATCAATGACTGACCACAATGGAGGTAAAGAGAAGCTGCTGGAGTTTAAATGTGTCAGGAGGTTATGACGCCTATATTTTACAGCTTCAGTCAGGGTGAGGGTGTGATGATGGCTAACTGAAGGTTTGCAGTGCACTGTGCCGTACTAAATGTAACAGTACAGTTCTGTGTGGTGTGATTGATTGGTGCTCTGACTGATTCCACTAATAAATTATGAATGGCTTAAATATCACATTACTATCCAATTACAGATCACACACTGAGTCTGTGATCAATTCCCATCCCATTATACAGTGACACACTTAAAGATGCATTTTAGATAGAGATGGCAGGATGAAGGGAGAAAGGAATATAATTTTGTTTAATGCCAAGAAACATCTGACACACACACACACACACACCACACACACATACACACATACACACACACACACACACACACACACACACACACACACACACACACACACACACACACACACACACACACACACACACACACAAAAGATAAACCTCTGCCAGAACATTGGGACTCTTATCGTAAAAAAGACAATAATTCAGGTCTGCAGGAACATATGGATATGTGTGACTATTCTCTTTAGTCCATGCTTGTGTTTTTGTGTTAATATCTGTGTGCACTTGCAGGATTATCCATGAAGATGGCTTTTCTGGGGATGATGTGAAGCAGTATAAGCCTGTGGTCTACAGCAACACCATCCAGAGCTTGGCGGCCATCCTCCGAGCCATGGACTCACTGGGCATCGAGTTTGGAGACAAGGATAGAAAAGTCAGTCTCACAGTTACCCTCCAACTGAAATGTTCACCTACAGACGGCTGAGAAACTGATATTTTATTTATGTTTATTAGTTATTGAAATCCTATAATGCCAAATCATGGCTTGAGAATAATCAGAAGATTGTTTAATGTGACAAATCACACTATCTGCTTGGGTTAAGGCATCTAGTTGATGTCCCTCACATGGACTTGATGATAGTCAAACTGGAACTGTCATTTAAAGAAATCAGGAATCTTAAACCACAATACCTGTACAACAGCTAATTAAAAAGAAATCCACAATATCATGTTTTTCCTCTTTCCCTGATCTTATGAAATGTATCCATTCAGGCGGATGCTAAGCTGGTGTGCGATGTGGTCAGTCGTATGGAGGACACAGAGCCATACTCTGCAGAGCTTCTTACTGCTATGAAGCGTGTGTGGACTGATGCTGGGACTCAGGAGTGCTTCAGCCGTGCCCGGGAATACCAACTCAACGACTCTGCTCAATAGTAAGTGCAGATATAGACTGTAAGAACCCATATTTGCAAAAATAGCCACCCATTCTCTATTTCACATTCTTCTTGATCTTTGTCGTTATCAGCTACCTGGACAGTCTAGACCGGATCGGGGCGGCAGACTACCAGCCCACAGAGCAGGATATCCTGAGAACCCGAGTGAAGACTACCGGTATCGTCGAAACCCACTTCACCTTCAAAAACCTCCATTTCAGGTAGTGTACATTTAGCTCACAACAACTTGGCCTTTGTCGTTGCCATTTTGTGCAGGATTAAGTTCAGGGATTACAGCTCTTGGTCTGAATTGACTTCTTGCACTTTTTCCAGGCTGTTTGACGTGGGGGGTCAGAGATCAGAGAGGAAGAAGTGGATCCACTGCTTTGAAGATGTGACTGCCATTATCTTCTGCGTTGCTCTGAGTGGATACGACCAGGTGCTCCATGAAGATGAAACAACTGTAAGTGTGACTCAGTTAATTCAGTCTGAATCCCTGTGATGCACAAATCACGGTGGGACATTGACTAATGTAAAACGCGTCCTGGTTGGACATATGTGTTACATGTTATAACTGCAACATCACCTGTCGGATTCTGGACGGGGACCTTTGATGTATTGATATCATTACTTTGGACCTTTGTCTCTTCCCCTCTCTATACTGTTACCTATCTATTAAAGGCTAATGCCAGAAAAAAAGTATCTTATAGGTTGATAGTTACAGATTTACAACGCCAGTGCATTTTTTTTGTCTTTATTTACGTATTAATATTCATAGCTTCACTCAAGTCAAGTCAAACATAGTTATAGAACATACATTCTTATTCATATGTCCAGCATGCAATTTGTCATTTTTTTACAGGGAGTACTAAGTAAGTAAGTAAGTATTTAGAGAATATTTAGATCCAAGATAAAACTAACCAAAGGGCGGGACTCAGAGAAAAAAAAATCCATTTACAAATCTGCTACTTCAGCACCACGGACAGCACCATGGATTTATCAATACACAGTTAGGCCACTAATATTTCAGGGTCATGGTCGGGCCACAGATTCTAACTTGCACAAACCTCAGTCCAATCAATGAGCAGACTAGACTAACATATTCAACCAAACTCTCTGCTACTATGGGATGGAGAGGGTAGCGTAATAGGTTAACATTTAACATTTAGGTCATTTTTCAAACAATGGGAATGGCATCCCAACGCATATCACCAATATGTTACAATTTGTCTCAGAAGGTTTCGCAATCTGTACAAGAAACTATCTTTAGACCCTTGATTTAAAAAACAAAAAATGCCCTGGGGAGGGAGAAACCCCATAAAAAGCAACAGAAAAGGGGCCTTCTTTTAGTACAGACAGTAAAACTACCACTGCTACTACTTATAATAAACTGTAAAATCATTTATTTATTAATTTAACAATTTTTAAATTGTTGATTACCTATTTTATCTATTTCTTCATTGGTCAGCCAGGTGCTTGTGGTTAGGGTTTAATAATATTTTAATTGTGTATTTGTTCTGTTTTTCATTTATAATAATGAAACAAACTTTGAAAGATGAATGTATAAAATCCCAGTTGCTTTCCACAGACAATCACTTTGGTATTTATCAGTTACACATGAAGCAATTAGCTGTTGCTGACTGCCGTTTGAAGTTATTCTTCTCCAGGCCCTCTCCTCACACCAACACCAACCACAAATGTATTCTTCCTGCAGAACCGCATGCATGAGTCCCTCATGCTTTTTGACTCCATCTGTAACAACAAGTTCTTCATCGACACCTCCATCATCCTCTTCCTCAACAAGAAGGATCTGTTTGGTGAAAAGATCAAGAAGTCACCGCTGACGATCTGTTTTCCAGAATACACAGGTGAGTATCATTCTTGTAAGCAGAGCTGCTTCACAAGCAAAATGATGAGTGTTGGCGCTTCATGCTCACTGTGTTTCTCTCTCTCTCTCTGTTTCCTCCTTTTATCTCCAGGTGCTAATACTTATGATGATGCTACTGCATATATTCAGGTTCAGTTTGAGAGTAAGAGCCGCTCTCCAATAAGGAGATCTACTGTCACCTGACCTGTGCCACAGACACAGGAAACATCCAGGTAGTGTTTGATGCCGTCACTGACATCATTATTGCAAACAACCTTAGAGGGTGTGGCTTATACTGAGGCCTGGCCAAGCACAGAGGTTGTCATGGAGAGTATGAGGTGTTAATAATGATAATTTTGATGATACTTAAACACATAAATACGTAATTCTACACGTCCAAATGGACCCAAAGAGCTGCCGTTCGACACCACACTGGATTATTGCCATGATTTGTTCCCTTCCACTCATTTTGATTTCAGTATACAACCCCAAATTTTGTCTTATAAAAATGTGTTTTTGAGCTGAATGTTTCATGTTTAGTTGATGACTGTGTCAACAACTGGGAAGGTCAGAAGGGGCAGCTCCAGGGTTGTATTCAGCTGGAGCCTCGTTTTACAAAAGAAATACAACGCGAGGAGTGTGCAATGTCATTTTTAACCACAGCGTGGACTATAGTCCCATTCTTTACGTGACATTTTTATGTGGTTTTATATGTAAGTCTCGAGGCATTTATATCTAAACTGAATATAGCCAGTTGTGCTCCGTTTGAAGAGCTGCTGTGTGTATGAAGGTGGAGTTGATGATGATGATGTTGGGGAGGTGCTGTACTTGTGGCTGAGGCTCATGGCTGGAAAGCAGGCTATTTTAACTTTCAGAAGGGACAAAGCTCTTCTCTCCTTCAGACCCACACATGACTGAGTAGCCTGCAGGTCATTCCCACTCTCTATTTTCTCTTTTACTTTAAAACATAATGAGAGGATTCTTCTGTTCAGAGTGGCTGCCCATTTCCATTGGCCTCCTGTAGCGGGAGGAAATCAGCCAATGATATCTAAAAAAAACAAACAAACGTCATATCGGTGCCAACCATCTAAGAACAGAGTAGGATCAGAAATCATAGTTCATGTTCATACTATCAAATATTATTTAAGTAACAGATTATTATCAAATTATTTTTATTAAGCTTCATGACCTACATGCCTCCTCCTACCTCCTGAAATCCCGTGCCACATATTTATTTCCTGAAATGAAAAACTGAGGTACACTGACACCTGTCTACAGTTCAGAGGGTAGAAAGCAGCCCTCCAATGACATCTTGTTCTCTGTGTGGGGCTTTACCCTTCGATGTGAATCTGTTTAGCAGTAGAAGACTGCACGAGAACAAGATCATTTGAGGCAGCCTGTCTGGGGAGTTGTGGGTTTTTCCGACCCTCTTCTCCACTGATCGGTAAACAGGGAACCATTATCCCCCCCCGTCTGTCACATTTCTCTTTTCACAGAGAAAAAGTACAGCGCTCCATTTTCCCCTGTGCACCCAGAAATTCATCTTCCCATCCCTGTATACTCTTATCACATATCAGTCCCCATATCCTATCTCCATTTTCACCTTAAAAGCACCGTACTGTATATATATTATGATTATACCAGATTTTTTTTTTTTTACTGTGAATGTTTTTGTGCTGCACCCCGTCCTATTTGGTAGTTTATTGGTTGCTCTCATGTGGAATGTTTGTGCTGAGCCAATCGAATGTTGTGTTTACATTAAAGCCACACTTTTCCTAACTATTTCCATTTGTGGTCTGAGTCTGATTACACTAACAAAGGTAAGAGGGTTGATGACAAACTGTATGCTCCCGGTGCAACCTCCCAGCCAAAGTTTGGACCAGGAACTTAGGCTGAACATTATGAAAATGGCCCACTTTTAATGCTTCATTGCCTGGTGAACACAGCTTTGTATTTAGTGTCAGAAATATGTATAAAAAGATTGTTACAGGTCTTGCATGGCAATAGGGCAGCACTTCATGAAATATGGCTGATGGCAGGGATCAGAGGCATTGCAGAGCGGCTCTCAATTTATTAGGTTAAATGTGTTTCATCATCACCGACAAGGAGCTATTCATATATTGAATGACTAGGCTGGATCAGCTGCCTGACCTGCTTTCAGTTTAATGGGTACAATGTTCATTACTGACATTTCACTGACAGCCACAGAGCTCCACTCCTCAGTCCCAGGGTGTCCTCATTTCTCAGAGCCAGCTACAGGTTAAAAGGCTGGGACTCCCCGAACAATTACACCTTTTAATCACACATTTAAGAGAATACTTGCACATTTGACAGATTATTTATCTCAAATAGTACACCATCTCTTCCATGTTAACCCCAAACCATGGCCCTAACAGCTGAGCTGGGCGTGGAGCAGAAGGCAGAGTCTGAAAACCTGTCTGAAATCTCCAGTATGAGCATTTTTGTTTCAGAAAAAAAAGAAATCCCCAGCCATTTAGCCCTGTGCCCTGCCCCGCCCCAAACCCATTTACATAAACATGGATTAAACCTGGATTGTGCAGAGCTCTTCAGTGAAAAAAAGCATCACAAGGTGGGTACTGCAAGGCAATCACTGTTAACCAGTGGAGTGGTTCATGAGTTACAGTCGCAGTCTCTTGATATCTTCACTTCTGAAGTCAACACGCAGCGCTAGAACCTGACGCACTTCCGCCGGGGTCAGCCGCCACGTCAGGGGCCCAGAGTTTGGGCCCCAGTAATCCAAGATCTCAGTTACCTGTAGTACAAATAGGTACATGTGAGTAAACCAGGAGGAAGTAACCATATCCTTTACCTAAATATGTCAAAATAGCAATACTATACTGTGAAAATGACTAGTATCATGAGCAAAATGTATTTCAAAAAGTAACAGTATTCACAATGCAGAACATTGCCGCTGTTATGTATTATATTACTGGATTCTTTTCCCATTTATAAATTAATGTGTAATTGGCATTAGCATTTTTTTTTGGGAGGGGGGGGGGGTTCCAACAAAGGGCCCAGGCCTGATATAATCTATCCTGCATCTACAGACCCCAAGGCTGCCTGGATGCCCCATTTTACAGCTGGAGTTGGTTGAGGTGGAGCTAATTTAACTGCTTTATATCTTCTCAGTAGTAATTTTTTGACAATGCATCATATTATATAACTAGTAACTAAAGCTGTCAGATAAATGTAATGGACTAAAAAATACAATATTTCCAATTGCAATGTAATGAAGTAGAAGTATAAAGTAGCATAAAATGGAAATACTCAAGTATCTCAAAACTGTACTGGAGTAAATATACTTAGTTACATTCCACCACTGACAATAACTGCCATAAACATAAAATAATTATGTGTGTAAAATGATCTAAATTACCCGCTCCAGGTTGAGGATGGTGGCCATTTGTGTGAGACGAGCAAACTTATCCCTGATGGTCCAGGTGGTTACGGTGGTGAGGTACGCCACAAGAGACCGAAGCTCTTTATCGAACTGGAGCCCTCCGAGCTACAACAGAAACAGTGGATGGACTTTATGTTGTAGAAAGTATAAACAGTTGTATAAACAGTTATTTAGAAGTTTCCTGAAAACACTCTGCTCAAATTAGAAAAATGCTCTTGTGACAATAAGGGAGCAGGCTCTCCTGCAGGCCTTTCTGGACTCATTAATAAATCTTTGCCTGAGGCCTTGCATCACATGTTAGTGATGTGATGCAATGTGATGCAGAGGGTGCTCGGTGCCACCTTGTGGCCGAGGTCAGCTCCTCACCCTGCTGAATGAACATTTGAGGACGGTCTTCTCCATTTCAATGGCTATCAAGCTGGTCATCAGGCTGGTCAGTATGTCGTAGATGACAGGAGACTGGGCCGTCTGGTGAGGGGACACAGAGAAGTTAAAAAAATAAGTAAAAGGAAAGGGGACACACTCACTCACTTTGGAGTCATAGCTGAAATGTTACCTTGAACTCTGCCATGAGCTGCTCCAAGTTAACGATGAGCGGCTGCACCCAGGGATCATTAGCTTCATAATCATTAAACTCCTCCTGGGAGGAACACCAGCTGTTACAGCAACATGTTTTATGGACTCTGGTTTATTTTTGTTCACTGTTCTGAAACCTTTACCTCTTCTATGTTGTGTGAGATGGACAGGAAGCTGCTGATCCAGGGTTTGACCTGAGGCTTTATGGCTGTTGTGTTTAACTCAGTCAGGCCCTCCTGTGAAATAAAACCATATCAGAGTATGACATTTTTGCCACTCAGTGGCAAGAGGTTTTCATTTTTCCTCATTCAAATGACACCCTTAAATTTGAATTAATTTGTCTATTTACATAAAGTAAATCTGTCACTCTAACCCTATAAAAACACACAGAAAGATTTGTTCCCCGACTGAAGTAGCATTATCTGCTTTTGTATTTTTTGCTGTTTTTGTTACTGTTCTTTCATGTTTAATATCTTAGACCCCCTTGTAACTTTTTTCTGATATATTTTACCGGTTTTGAATTTTTCTTTTAATTGTTTTTATGTAAAGCCCTTTGAATTGCCCTGTTGTTGAAATGTGCTATACAAGTAAAGCTGCCATGCCATTCCTGTTGTGTAGCACCTACTGTTAATACACAGTTCTCAGCATTGATCAATGTGTGTCTCTCCAACCTGTAAGAGATCCTTGAACTTGGCAGATGTGTTGACGAGGTCGGACAAACAACTTTCAATCTTGGCTTGTTCTCCGGAGCCGGCGCCCTGATTAAACAGCTTGGAGCAGTCATTCTGAGAGGCAAAAAAGAAGAAGAGGAACATCGCCAAACAATGAGGTCAACTATTAGTGACAAGATGAATAGAAGAGATGAGGATGTGCTAGCACATGTGAAACTTACCTCAAGGTTTCTCTTTAAAGTCGTGATGTACTCACTACACACCTCAACGTTGTTCAGAGTCACCTGAAATGGAAAGAAAGAAAAAAAAAACAATGGTTCAGTAGGATTCAGGGCAACTCTTTCTCTGAAAATATAGTCTGCAGAATTATTTGAGCCTCGAACCTTTTAAGTGTTTCTTGATTTTACTTTTACCTTTAGACAAATTGGTCAAAAAGGTTTTTGAAGTCATGCTTCCTTTAGCTAGGAGCCATTTAAAAAAATGAAAGCACTACTTACATCACTTAAATCAGGAGAAGGGTTATTCATGCATTTCAATCCAGAGTTTAGTAACTGCTGCTATATATATATATATATATATATATATATATATATATATATATATATATCATAGTCTTTTTAACAATTTCTAAGAGATACTGGCTGAGAGCGAGGTGGGGATATGTGTATGTGTGTGTGTGTGTGTGTGTTTGTCTAATCGTCTTACCAGAAATGCAGCCTTGGCGTGTTCAGCGCTCTCGATGCCCATCGTGTTGAACTTCCCCTGCTGTAAGCTGCTCTGCATCAGGCTGACCGCACTGCTGACGCCACGCTGGATGTCCTGAAGCGTCGTAGCCGGGAAGCCCTGCCGCAGCTTATTATATAACACCTCCCTGCCAGGTGGAGAGAGATGGGAAAAGAAGAGAAACATACATGCATGAGAACTGAAGAAGTGTATTAAAATAAATAAATAAATAAATAAATAAAACAAAAGAAGAAAAATAAATATGTCAACTGGAAAGTGAAAGAGTGAGCACCTGAAGTCAGACTCCAGCACAGAGTTAGCGTGATTGATCATGGCACAGAGGCAGTCGATGCTGGAGCTGGATAAAGCTCTACTGATGCACTTCTTCACAATGTAGAAACAGTCGTCCACCATGCTGGAGGTCAGCTGACCCTTTTCATATGTATCCATAGCAACAGCCTGAGGAGGAAAATGTATTCTATTCAAACTGAATTCAATATGCTCTAATGAGTAAATATTACATTATGTGTGTTGAATACACTGTTTTCCCTAAATGTTCAACACTTGAATTACCTCTACTGCAGTGATAACAATTTCATGGCATATTTATATCAAAATCTGTTATTTTTAAAAAGGGCCAAATGGTTATTGTGAGAGTAGTTAAAACAATAAAAAATGAGCTTCAAAATTTAAAAAAGGATCAGAATCAATACGGCAGAACAAAAAAAGACAGTTTTTTTTATTTCCACACATTATTTTTCCTCGTCAAAATCTGGTGCTTGCATTACCCACAATGCCACTCTAAAAGCCTGCAGAGTGGGCAACAGCGGTCGCTTTAAGATTATTTTGTCAAATATTAAAATACGATATAAAATGGAGTCATTTACCTTGTTGACAGACTCTCTCATGTAGTACTCTTCCATTGGAATATAGTAACCGATCAGCTCCTGCATCATCCTGCTAAGCAAGCAGTGTTTCAGTAGCTTCTCAGTGTTCTGCTGATGCTCTGGGTTTTCCCAAAAATGTACAAACAAATTGGTATTTTAGATGGATAGAAAGTTTTTTAGCTCCACATCTCAAAAAGGCATTCGTGCATGCATTACCACATGTTACTGTAAAACTACCCTGTGTGACGCTATGAGCATCCCCAATTTCAAAGTCGGCCAGCATACGACGGCGTAAGAAGCGCAGGTAAAGCTCCGCCCTTGCGTTCATCAGGCTTACTTCAGTCAGTACAGGGTCCAGCTCTCTGTTCATACGAGACAGATGTGTAACCAAAAACACCTAAGAGAAAATAATAGAGGAGAACAGGACGTTGCCGAGACAAACCTGGGCTCGATCCCTTCTCCCGGTACGCTCTTCATCATGCTGCTCTGAACGACCTGAAACTACAGGAGGGATACAAGTTCACATATATGCATTAAAAACACCTGCATGCAGTTCAGATGGAATGCACACCTTGTTGTGGAATCCTCTCTGCTGTATAAACCTGTCGACTATTTTCTGGGCCTGTCGGTCACACTCCTGCTGCAGGTGAGTGATGAGCGTGTACAAATGCCCTGGACCGTAATATGTCTCTACTATGGGCTGATGAGTCTCAACGACACGAGCGATACCTGTAATCACACACCAAAGCGTTAGGAGTTCATCCCGTGCAAACAACGGCATATGTACACAGACGGAGAGCATCAGGCCTGTTTTCTCACCTTCCAGCAGCAGCGTCAGAGTGTCTGCAAATACCAGCGGTGCTCTCTTCTCGCCCAGATCTCCACCTGAAGCCAAGAGCAGGTTCTCCTCAGCTTTGGAAGAAAGCTGTGAGAACATGAATATGTTAAAAAAACAGAAAAAAAAAAAAAAAAAAAAAAATCAGACATGACATATCTGCAACTATTTCTGTGCAAAAAACAAAGATACCTTAAGAGATCTATATTCATTATCCACATGTAATTACAGAGTGGCAACATTCTATTAATTGAAGTATTTAGCTGAAACTCTTAAACTAAATAGAACGAGTGCATCAGGAAGGAATTTGTTTCATAAAATTTACAAGCAACAACCAATAAATAATGAAAATGTTTTACCAGAGTGAATAATAGAAAGCAAATACCTCAACCAAGGTCTATTATTTTTTTTTTTTTTTAGAAATTTCAAAACTGCATCTGGATCCAAAATCTTCATTTGATCTTCATCAAATTATACACCGTGATCCAAGGAATATATGTGCCAATAGTATTTAAATCAAGTTAAGCCCCCCCCCAAAAAAAGTACCAACTCTTTCTTCGTCAGCATACCATCATTCCACCAAAGTTAATTAAAGTTCTTGAGAAAAACTCAGTAAGGTGACCGACCAGTGCAAACAAGCTACAACAGCCCCAAACACTGACCAGTCACCAGATAGTTTGTTAACACAGAACCATCTGTTAAGTCATTGTCATTGCTTGGAAAAGGGACGGCACGTTCGCCATTGATGTTTTGAATGAACAGCCGTGGCCGTCACAAACACTAAGCCTCGGCCAGCTCCTCACCTGACGCTGATTGGTCCGGTATGCTGCTGTTCGGACACAAACGCATTGTGGCCTCACAAGATGGATTTTTGTGTGATATGCAATTCTCGTGTGATATTGCATCAAATACAGAAACTACGAAAAGTGGTTTGTAGAACAGAGAGAGAGAGATAGATACAAGCACTACATTTCAGGATCCACTTTAAAATTATTTTATTTTTATTTTAAATGCCTCAATGGTCTTGCCCCACCCTGTAACTCTGAACTGCTGCACCCTTATACACCTATCTCTTAGGTCAGCTGATCAACTGCTCCTGAGTGTCCCCAAAACTAAGCTTAACCCTTGTGTTGTCCTTGGGTCAAATTGACCCGTTTTCAGTTAATTTTTTATTTTTTTTGTCACAAAAAATAGGCCTTTGGACAAAACACCAACAACGTCAAAAAAAAAGTACCCACAACATTGAAAAAGTGACAAAAATGTTGGAAAAAGCAATAACAACGTTGAAAAAAAGTAATCATAGTTGACGCAAAGACAACACAAGGGTTAAGCTCAAATTGACTGTGTCTTTGCCGTTGTATGGAGTGCGGCTCCTAAATTGTGGAATGATCTACCTCTGTACGGTCTGTGTTTAAATCTCTTCTTAAAACCCACCTCATCCTCTTTGTATTGTATTTTATGCCTTGTGAGTTGTGTATTTCATTTATTCTCCTGTACAGCACTTTGGTCCATTGTGGATGTTTTAAAGTGCTCTACAAATAAAGTTAGCTAATGATGATGCTGATGATGTAGCGCTTTGGCCGACCACTCAGACACAAAAAAAAAGAAGCACAAACAGCATTAAAAACAAAACTTACCTGACTGCAGAGATATTGGCCAAAACGGACGAGGCCCTGCTGGTGGAGGCCCAACAGAGGAAAGATCTTGAAAAACCTTTCCACTTGTGCAAGGTTGACTGCTGCAACAGCTTCATCCAGCTTTTCAGCAACGATAATCTTAAGTTTCTGCTCTGCCTCCTGCAGCATTAACAGACTGGCATCCACAGTACTGCCTGGGGAGACATCATGCATTCGCAGAGTTACAGTGCAAGCCTAGACGTATATTGTATCTATTTTACAGCTGATTTATAATGCTACATAGAGTTCAGTAAGAACTGTTTTTTTTTTTCATGAAAAACTGTAATCCTATAATGATCTGACTAAATCATTGTCAAAATGTTCCGAAAACAAATAGGATTACAGTACTTCTTCACTGCAGTGTAAGACTGATTACTGAGCAATGCACTATGCCAGAGAACTAGAAGCCTCGTACTTTCTTCTCCCTGCCTGCTCAGCTCAATAACCGACTGGTCCAGAGAGAGGTATCGATGGATGTGAGCAGCAGCCTGCTCATAATCTTCATTATGTAGAGCCGTCTGCACGCCGTCTGTGCAGAACTTTAGATCGAGGATATCGTCGGCACGCTGGATGACGTTATACAGCCGTGTCTACAAAAATAAAACAAGATACACACTTTAAGATCCAGTACAACATTCTTGTAATTAACACGACTTATAAACAAATTGAATAAAACCTCTTATACACTGCTGAAAATTATACGTTTTGCAGAAGTGTTTTTGTCATTGTGTATTTACTTTTGCGAGGTCTAGCTGTCTGACTTTGCGGCTGACATTTTCAGCCAGACTGCAGGTAAATGTGATCATGCCTGACAGCTGACTGGCGTCTCCTTCAATCAACTGTAGGTTGGGCCTATAAAGCACAGAGACAGCATTTTGTACAACAGAGAACATATTCTTGTTGAACACAAACTGTGTTGGTTTTTTAAACTACACTGATCTGTACAAACTGTACCCCATCCTCTGCAGCGCCAGCATCTTTGTGTGAATGGACCCCTCCTGCCCCACCAGTCTTTCCAGCTCAGAATCCACTTCTTTCTGTATTAGGAGAAAACAAGACATGTAATAAAGAATTACATGAAGAATATTAATGTTTTGATTTCAGTATCCTATACAAATACTGTGTAGTGCTTTACAACTTTAACATGTCTGTTTTTCTTTATTCAGTGTCCAACTGGCTTCATATTTTCCAACAAAACCTACATAAATGTTTTTAGGAAACCACATATATTGAGAAGTTATCTAGGCATGTAGATGTCATGTGATGTGATAGACGTGTCAATTATTAGAAAACATGGGATGTAAGTAGTTTCAGAGAAATAGGGTGAGTTGAATAACCTTGTAGCATTGACAGAACTCCAAAATTTTAGTGTATATGTTATTTGCTCTGTCAAGTAAGTTTTTTAGGATTTCTGAGCAACAATTTATTCCTAGCTTTTGTTGATGTGCTTGTATATCTGATGAACACGCCATTACCTACTGTCTACTGTGCACAAATGGCCCATGAATTCATTTTCTTTGAAGCCACTGTCCCATTTCTTCATTTGATTGCGTGATTGTGCTTGTGATCCTAAGATGATTTCTCAGATATACTTGTCAATCAATAAGACATATCTTGTAAAAGTCTCTAAACAGACGTTCATAACTGATGCACTAAGAGCCGAAAGGCCGGCTGGTTGACTTGTTCACTACCAACCAGCGGTCACACATGTTTAGCTAATCTCAGTCACAGAGAGCCCAAATGCCAACAACCACAACCAATTCTGCGGTCAAAATCCAACACTTCATGGTATTGAACTGTCCATTGTAGACAGACAGGTGTGTAGACAATGTTGCGTACCGTGCTAACTTAGCTGCTAACGTTACCCCTGTCTTCCGCCTTTTCCAGAAAATATTAGTAGCTCTAGCCTGCCCTGCAAATACAAGTCATTTGCTTAATTGTTTAATTTCCATTAAGCCAAAAAATTACAAAGTGGCGTTTTTGTTTTGAGCCAGCAGCATCCCGGAAGTTTACGTGATGGATGACGACAGTGAGTGTACACATCAAATAAACTGCTGTCAACGGTCGTTTATACAAACCTCCTCCGCGCAGAGTTGCTGGTAAACTCTCTCCAGGTCCTCCAGCTCCGTCAGGGCCGATATGGTCTCCATACTCACAGAAGACAGTGAGCCAGCGTCGCATTTTTTTGCTGCCACGGGTCCGCTGTCTGCCATCTTCCGCCACCGATACAGAACTTCAGGACCCGACAGGACCCCACGTCACAGGGGGGAAGTACACCCAGGGTTTAGCCTGTCAGGCAACACCTTTTCACAAGAAGTGAACTCCAGAGGAGACGAATTGCCACTTTGATTCAGAATTGTGAACCCAAACCTGACTGTAACGTTGTTCTTTACCATCTCTAACATAAACCCGCACATTAATATTTGTTGGTGGTGGGGGCTTGCTGTGGCAGCACAGAAACCTTACCTGATAAGTCCAATTCTCGGTAAATATACTCTCGTAATACGCATGCGTTGTACGTGTTTGCACTTAATCAGTGGAGGCAGTCACTCCCCGATGTAAGTCGAGTGCAGTTGAATAGCGTTTTGAGCTAACGTTAGCAATCAAACAGCCATAGATAGCTAAAACGTTTTTGAATTGACTGCTAGCTTAGCTACAAGCTAGAAATCAAACACAACAAAGGTTGTCACTTGAATGGTGTTTAGAGCCTAACCAGAGGCTCTGGTCGAGTGCAGATGTGAGTCGCGCATGCTCAGATTTAAACGGTTTACACTAACGCGTCATACTGAAATTTGTGAAATCCATGAAATAATAACCTTATTTCATTACAAACAATAACAGAAGATGGGAATCATTTCAAAAACGTTTTAGATATCTATGGTTGTTTGATTGCTAGGCAATAGCAATTGATAGCAATCAAACAACAAAAGCTGTCACTTGAATGGCGTTTTAAGCGAACGTTAGCAATCAAACAATCATAGATAGCTAAAACGTTTTTGAAATTATTTCCATCTTCTGTTTCATGGATTTCACAAATTTCAGTATGATACGTTATGCCGTAAACCGTTTAAATCTGAGCATGTGCGACTCAAATCTGCACTCGATTTACATCGGGTAGTGACAGATGGCAACAAAAGCCATTCATAGGCACTAGATGGAAGTGATTTTCTTTTAAAATGTTCATTCACGTAAATAAAAACAACAAATTAGCAGATCCCGGCTGATATTGGGCATGCTTTGCATGGCAGCTTCTTTATATTTTGCCTTAACCAGTTGTCCTGTGCTAACTGGTACCCTACCTCAGGTTTACTGTGATACAATTATACACACCATGTAAGTATCGTATAAATAACATGTATTAAAGCTAAATTTAAGAGAAGAATAATTCAAATTGAAACTGTTCTTTGGTTTTGGTTGTGTTGCATCTGCCTCAGAAACTTCTGCCACAATACCAAGGTTAATAGAATTTCATTTTTGGTTCTCAATGCATCAATTTACAATTTGTATTGCCAATAATATCTAGGTTACCCACAATAAATCTGACCTCACTACCACCTTGAAAGCATTTTCCAACTTCAAAAGAAAACGTGTCCTTTGGCTGTGCCATAAATTAACCCCGATTCCTGAAACGTTAGTTATGTATTGATTCACTAAGGAAGAGAGTACAATGTAATTGTGTTCAAAATATTCTCTTACAGATCAAATTTTAATGCCATTACCTGCAGTGTTCCTGTAGGAAAGATGATACTCCAGTGGGAGTATAAAAACATTTTAACCAAAATGAAAACTACCTGTCTTGACTGTTTTAAAAAAAGGTCAGTGAAGGAAATATGATGCAAACAGGGCCATTATTGGACTCCACATTTTTATAAACTGTAACTTTTATAACAGGATCACACACCTTGTGAAAGCCACAGTCTAGAAAAGGAAAAAAAAGCATGAAACTATTACATTTGTTTGATTGATTTTTTTTTTTTCGTTTCGTTTTTATTTCACACGCCATCACTGTACATTCAAACACAATTCCATGAGGCACAACAATCATATACAGGACGCATGAAATGGGAACCCCAAATAAGTTACTAAAAGCTTTTCAGAGGGGGCCCGAAAACAAACACACAACAACCAACACACCTCCAAAACTCATCACATCAAAAGGAAATCTCTGATGTGTCAGTTTTTTTCCTGACAACATTCCAATTTCATTGGCAAATGTATATATTTTGCAACTGACCCTGTCTGCAGACTTGAGTGAGCAGCAACACATACATTTTCATGGCCAGTCTGACTACTATGTTTATTTGAAAATTGTTTGTTGCAGCCATGAGTGAGTGCGGGGCTGCAGGTTGAGGTGGTGGTGGTGGGAGAGGTTTGTCCTGGATGTCTATTCATTTGACACCAGAGTGATATCAGGACATCACACAATGAGACAGGACCAGAGTGGGCAGAAGAGGAAGAAAGAAGCAGTGCAACGCAGCTGTGACAAAAAAACTACTGTCCATTGATTATTTGCCAAATATATTTGACTAAAAGGGGAGTTTAGATTTCTACATCATCATGTTTGAATTTGTCCAAAAGCATTTATAGACAATTTGAAATCATTGATGTCAGGACATGATCAGGAGGCTTGCTGTTCCCTGGACAACAACAAGACAAGTTCTTCTCTTTCCTGCTGAAGCTCTTCCCACTTCTTCTGCAGCTGTGTCTTTTCCTTCTGGACCTCTTCTCTTTGTCTACTCAAGTCTTTGGCTTCCTCTAGCTGTGCTTTCCTCAGTGACTCAATCTGCTGCCTCTCTGCAGCTGCCTCCCTGGCATTCACTGCACGCAGATTCTCGAGCAGCTCCCGCTGATGCTCCACAGCCCGAGCTTCCTCCTTCTGCACTCTCCTCAGAGCTTCTATCAGCTCCCGCTCTCTCCTTAACACACTTGTTTTTCCTCCAGAAGCTCTTGAAACTTTCAATTTGCCTGTAATAGGGAGGGAAAGAGAAGGCCAAATGTGTAGACTCATTAGTCTCACATTCTTGGACACAGTAGAACAAACAAAATAAAAAATAAAAATCTTTTTTGAAACTTGATATTAATTTGTATTAAACATGTATTAGAGTCATCCACTCAACTCACATTATGTGATCATGAGATACCAAATTGTTTTCTTAAAATGACTGAAAAATTACAAAACAAGTACTTGAGTAGTACTGAAATAATGTTCGATTGGATGATGTTTTATTGTCAGCTACTGAAAGCTGGTGTCAAATTTGTGGTTCACAATCTTTTTTTCTTATTCTTATATCAGACAGTTCCTAATTTAAATCTGAATTCTGCTAATTGTGTACTGTACATTGAATAATATGTTAGCTAGGTTTGGGCTTAGACAACATGTAATATTTGTCTTCTGATAAATGAAATGTGTTAAAAACAACATATTGTATATTTTACCTATTCAGCAAGATGTCATTGAAAAAGTCTGTATGAATGTTATACACAAACAGCAGTGAGCTATAAAACCTTACCAGAAAACTGTCTCTGCTTCTTTGGCGCCCCAACAGTTTCGGGTGGTGTTGATGTGTCACTGTTAGCACTTGAGCCCTGCGATGAGTGGGGTTTTGATGGGTGCTGTTTGACTGCTACCAGCTGAGAAAAGACCCCCGGGTGTCTATTTGACAAGTGGCGATGCAGGTTGCTGGTGCTGCTGCCTTTAGAGCACTGTAACTTCTTCATGCAAATGCGGCAGCGAGCAGCAGCCAAACTGTCCAGGTACTCGTAGTGCTTCCAAACCAAGCTGTGTTTATTCCGTCTCTGTTTTACAGAGCGGTCATCACTCTCCTCTTCATGTGTCATTTGTTGTGCTAGACATCCTTGTGCAGCTTCCAGGATGCCATTAATGGCAGAACTATTATCAGCATCCATCACGGTGGTGTGGGTGTCAGAGTCCTCCAGAGTCACTTCCACTAAAAAGGAGGAAACCAAAAAAGAATTAGGACTGCCACTAACAATGCATTATTGACTAACATGTTAATAGGATTTTTGTTTAATAGATGTGTCACCGTTAGCATTTGAGCTCTGTGATGAGTGGGGTGGTGATGGGTGCTGCTTGTCTGCTACAAGCTGAGAAAAGACCCCTGGGTGTCTATTTGACAAGTGGCGATGCAGGTTGCCGGTGCTGCTGCCTTCAGAGCACTGTAACTTCTTCATGCAAATGCGGCAACGAGCAGCAGCCAAACTGTCCAGGTACTCGTAGTGCCTCCAAACCAAGCTGCGTTTATTCCGTTTCCGTTTTACAGAGCGGTCATCACTTTCCTCTTCATGTGTTATTTGTTCTGCTAGACTTCCTTGTGCAGCTTCCAGGATGCCATTAATGGCAGAATTAATATCAGCATCATTCACTGTAGTATGGATGTCAGAGTCCTCCAGAGTCACTTCCACTAAATAACAGAAAAACAAAAAACGTTATATTATATATATATATATATATATATATATATATATATATATATATATATATAATATAACTATGTCAAATTGCCAATGATCTGCATTGTTAACATTACAAAAGGTGACAACACAGCTTTTTCAGCAAATTTACTACTTTGAATTTACACTCTGTATGACATGTCAATATAAAGGATGTTGCCTTGCCTTCAATTAATGAAACACTTAATTTTAGAAAGCATTTTATTGGCACGATAAAAAAAACTATTGTGACTATAATAGAAAACCAATTTTTAGTGCAAATGAGATGGATAATCAATTATATCAAAACAAATTTCACACAAGATTTTTTAAAGAACAAAGAGTAAAACAACTTAAAGTTTCAGAGGTAGATGCATAGCTGTGAGTCATGATGGATGACTTGTACCACTTTGTACCTTACATTAGGTGATTATAGTTGCTGAGATACCAAATTGCTTTCTCGAAATGAGTGAGAAAATGACAACACAAGTATTTGACTGGTTGAGTAGATAATTACTGAAATAGCGTTTGATCGGATGATGTTTTACCTTCATTTTTACTTTTCCAGTTGGATGATAAAGGAAATTTACAAGGAGAAATATATAACATTACTACAACTGTATGTTGAAACTCTGACCATGATGATGCATGATTTGCTTAAAAATCAGGGTTGGGTACCTAGCCTCAATATCTTTTGGTACAAACTCAAATCTGTCCATAGCAGTGGAAAGACACTGTCAAGTACTGAAAGCTGGTGTTAAATTTGTGGTATACAATCTTTCTTTCTTATTCTTATATCAGACAGTTCCTAATTTAAATCTGAATTCTGCTAATTGTGTACTGTACATTGAATAATATGTTAGCTAGGTTTGGGCTTAGACAACATGTAATATTTGTCTTCTGATAAATGAAATGTGTTAAAAACAACATATTGTATATTTTACCTATTCAGCAAGATGTCATTGAAAAAGTCTGTATGAATGTTATACACAAACAGCAGTGAGCTATAAAACCTTACCAGAAAACTGTCTCTGCTTCTTTGGCGCCCCAACAGTTTCGGGTGGTGTTGATGTGTCACTGTTAGCACTTGAGCCCTGCGATGAGTGGGGTGGTGATGGGTGCTGTTTGACTGCTACCAGCTGAGAAAAGACCCCTGGGTGTCTATTTGACAAGTGGCGATGCAGGTTGCTGGTGCTGCTGCCTTTAGAGCACTGTAACTTCTTCATGCAAATGCGGCAACGAGCAGCAGCCAAACTGTCCAGGTACTCGTAGTGCTTCCAAACCAAGCTGCGTTTTTTCTGTCTACATTTCACAGAGCGGTCATCACTCTCCTCTTCATGTGTCATTTGTTGTGCTAGACATCCTTGTGCAGCATCCAGGATGCCATTAATGGCAGAACTATTATCAGCATCCATCACGGTGGTGTGGGTGTCAGAGTCCTCCAGAGTCACTTCCACTAAAAAGGAGGAAACCAAAAAAGAATTAGGACTGCCACTAACAATGCATTATTGATTAACATGTTAATATTTTTTCTTATCACTGTGTCACCGTTAGCATTTGAGCTCTGTGATGAGTAGGGTGGTGATGGGTGCTGCTTGACTGCAACCAGCTGATAAAAAAAAAAAAAAAACTGGGTGTCTATGTGAAAGCATTTTATTGGCACAACAAAAAACAACCATAATGACTATAACAGAAAACAGATTTATAGTGCAAATCTAAAAAATATTTCACATAAGATTGTTTTTAAAGAACAAACAGTAAAACAACTTATCAACGTTTCAGAGGTAGATACATAGGTGTGAGTCACGATGGGTGACCTATACCACTTTGTACCTGATGCGGCGTTATCTTGGTCATCACTATCGTTGTGACTTCGTCGTTGTCTCACATCCTCGGCTACTTGCACCCATGGATGATGTGAATTTAAGTGGCGGCGAAGATTGTTTGTTGACCCTGCTTTATATGATAAGTTTGATCTGCAAATATTACACTCCGCTTTATTGTTACCTTTATTGTGAAGTGCATCCAAATGCCGCTGCGTTTGAGTTTGGCCCATTTTAATTTTCCCAAACACATCTAAGATCCATCACATCTCTTGTTCTCATGTCTTTCTATCTACGTTTAGCAAAAGAGAGCGGATCTAGGGTAGGCAAGAACGACTCTCACCACGTAGTGCTACGACTCGGTGCTCTATCTATTGTACCAAAAATAGCTGTTGAAAAGAATTGGATGGTTCTTGTAGGGTATTTGCTACTGTTCACAGCTGTTCACTGAGCGCTTCTTTAACCGTCTATGGTTGGTAGAGGTAGTTTCCGTTATCAGCCTCATCGACGGTTTAACAAAAATATACACTATCGTTCAAAAGTTTGGGGTCACCCAAACAATTTTGTGTTTTCCTGAAAAGTCACTTATTCACCACCATACGTTGTGAAATGAATAGAAAATAGAGTCAAGACATTGACAAGGTTAGAAATAAGATTTGTATTTGAAATCAGATTTTTTTTTTACATCAAACTTTGCTTTCGTCAAAGAATCCTCCATTTGCAGCAATTACAGCATTGCAGACCTTTGGCATTCTAGCTGTTACGTTGTTGAGGTAATCTGGAGAAATTGCACCCCACGCTTCCAGAAGCAGCTCCCACAAGTTGGATTGGTTGGATGGGCACTTCTTGCGTACCATACGGTCAAGCTGCTCCCACAACAGCTCAATGGGGTTCAGATCTGGTGACTGCGCTGGCCACTCCATTACCGATAGAATACCAGCTGCCTGCTTCTGCTCTAAATAGTTCTTGGACAATTTGGAGGTGTGTTTAGGGTCATTGTCCTGTTGTAGGATGAAATTGGCTCCAATCAAGCGCTGTCCACTGGGTATGGCCTGGCGTTGCAAAATGGAGTGATAGTCTTCCTTATTCAGAATCCCTTTTACCCTGTACAAATCTCCCACCTTACCAGCACCAAAGCAACCCCAGACCATCATATTACCTCCACCATGCTTAACAGATGGCGTCAGGCATTCTTCCAGCATCTTTTCATTTGTTCTGCGTCTCACAAACGTTCTTCTTTGTGATCCAAACACCTCAAACTTGGATTCAGCCGTCCACAACACTTTTTTCCAGTCTTCCTCTGTCCAATGTCTGTGTTCTTTTGCCCATCTTAATCTTTTTCTTTTGTTGGCCAGTCTCAGATATGGCTTTTTCTTTGCCACTCTGCCCTGAAGCCCAGAATCCCGCAGCCGCCTCTTCACTGTAGATGTTGACACTGGTGTTTTGCGGGTACTGTTTAATGAAGATGCCAGTTGGGGACCTGTAAGGCGTCTGTTTCTCAAACTAGAGACTCTAATGTACTTATCTTCTTGCTCAGTTGTGCAACGCGGCCTCCCACTTCTTTCTCTACTCTGGTTAGAGCCTGTTTGTGCTGTCCTCTGAAGGGAGTAGTACACACCGTTGTAGGAAATCTTCAATTTCTTAGCAATGTCTCGCATGGAATAGCCTTCATTTCTAAGGACAAGAATAGACTGTCGAGTTTCAGATGAAAGTTCTCTTTTTCTGGGCATTTTGAGCGTTTAATTGACCCCACAAATGTGATGCTCCAGAATCATGCTCAAAGGAAGGTCAGTTTTGTAGCTTCTGTAACGACCTAAACTGTTTTCAGATGTGTGAACATGATTGCACAAGGGTTTTCTAATCATCAATTAGCCTTCTGAGCCAATGAGCGAACACATTGTACCATTAGAACACTGGAGTGATAGTTGCTGGAAATGGGCCTCTATACACCTATGTAGATATTGCACCAAAAACCAGACATTTGCAGCTAGAATAGTCATTTACCACATTAGCAATGTATAGAGTGTATTTCTTCAAAGTTAAGACTAGTTTAAAGTTATCTTCATCGAAAGGTACAGTGCTTTTCCTTCAAAAATAAGGACATTTCAATGTGACCCCAAACTTTTGAACGGTAGTGTATATAATACTCATATGTGTATCTTACATAGACTGTGGTTAGTTTACGGTATCTTATAATGTTACATACAAGGAAAAAAAAAAAAATGTCTGTGATAAATGTAGCTAGCTAGCTAGCTATGATTACGTTAATCATCACACAGCATTACCTCTGGGGTCCAAATTACGTGTCGCTAATATTCAGCGTTGATAATGTATTTTCCATTGATTTGTAGTTTACAAATTATCGGTTTTTACTAAGATGTCAAGCTACAGTTATCGGTTACTATCATAGACAGTTAAAGAAGGTTACTATTAGTGGCGTTAGCTAACGTTAGCTGTTATTTTGATGCACAATACCCCACAATGCATTGCTGCCGCCTAACGTCATATCCGGGATCTCATTCCCATACATACTTCTAATAAAAATAAAATGTGTTTTTCAGATATTGTTGTTGCTAGTTTGATTGTTACACAGTCGGTAAAAGGACAAGGGATTTTTTTTTGTTTGTTGAATTTGATTATAAATATGGGATTACATGTACCACAAAGGAGTATGATAATGCAGTTAGATAGTATGATAGTCATCTCCTTTGCTTTACTTCATCAAAGGGTCACTGTCCTTTTGATACCTGTTTTCTGTATTATGTTTACATCTGTAATTACAAGATATAACCATTATTAAATGTTTCACTTGTCCAAAATATAATAATCGTATAACTGATATAATTTAGAAAACAGCTAACAACATATATCCAAATAATGCAAATGTATAAAGATTTTTTGCAGCTTATTTGGTCTGCATTTAGGGATGTGCTAAAAAAAAAAATCAACGCAAATATATCAAGCACCCTACTAATATATGGCATTTTGAAATTATGGCCATATATTGCTAGTTAATGATAATTTCCAGCAAATCTGCATTTTGAAAACAGGCACAGTAAAGTTTTTCCATAAACTGTATATAAAGTTCATGAGGAATATATGAGTTTTTTGCATAAAAGTTCAAAGTTATTTCCAGCAAGCATATCCTGTTGTTCCCACGGCTGCAGCACAATGCTCCCGTGGAGAAATGGTAATTCCTATGGAGATGAGGCATTATATAATATAATGCATCATGCAGTTAACATTTTAAAAAAGAATATTCTGTCTGATTATAGGAAGTCTCGTTTTGCCGGACACTCCACCAAAATGAGCAGGGTCTGGCTACTCCACATAGCCTTCGGAGATGGGAGGAAAACGTGCTCTGGTTTAATTGTTTTTCTTTAAACCAATCAGAATCGTCATGGGCAGCGTCATGAGAGAAAACTCAGATTGGACAGATAGTCCAGCTTGCTGTCTCAATTTACCCTGCAGAGGTCTGAGGAGCAGTTAACAACAGTCCTCATAAATCCACCAGATTTAAAATTCCAACACAAAGAAAGTAACGGAGAATACATGCAGGGCAGAATTTTCCAACGTCAAGGATATAAACTAGATTCTAGGTAAAGATTGGGATACTGCTAGCTCAGTCAGTGACACAACTAACCAGAGCAGAGTTACAAAATACTAGAGATTATATTAAATATATAAACATCGTGCAAACAATTTTACTGTAGTGAGTGAAGAACTGTATATATTATCAAGAGATACTTAACATCTGTGTTGTATGGTTTTAATACAGGTAAAGACTGATTTTATCTTTACATAATAAACTGCAGTCTGACCAAAACGCTAAATGAATACAACTGTATTTATTTAGGGAAATATGCACCAGGCAGATGAACAGTACAGTTTCCCAACTTAAATGCAACACATTGTGCTCAAAAAGCCACATTATCAATTAAAACACTAAACCTAAACAAGATAAATATTTCAACAGAGATTCACAGGCTGAAAACCCAAACACTGAACAGAATAAACGATGGGAAACTTTCCCCACACCAAGACATAAATAAATACAAAAAGGCTTCCTTATACAGACACGTTACGTTAAGTTTTACAGTGAGCCCTGTCTATTAAATATGTGGCATTTTATCAGTTATCAGTGCAAAAAAACAAACAATAAGGTTAGAATGTATTTTAACAGTGTGGGTTATTTAACATCCTGCAGGCAAATGTGATGCGTTTAAAAAAAAAAAAGACACTTAATGTAAACTTTGTTTTTGTAAAGCCCTGTTAGGATAGCGTGAGGTAAGTGTGTAACATGTATGTTTCCTTATTTGCAGATCCTGCGTGGGTCTAAGAAGGAAACAGACCAATCAAATCAAACCAGCACACTTCTTCACTTCCTGTCTCAGCTGTAGGAACCCAGTATCATTCAGGATACTCAGCAGTACTCAGATGCAGTGAGTGACTACAATGACGGTAAACTGTTTAACACCTTCTTCTCTTGGTCTTAGCAAGTTAGAGAGGCACACATTTATACTCTCGCGCATGTCAGATCCAGTGGTTCTACTCGACAAAAAGATCAGTAATATTTATGGATAAATGGTGTACGGGGGTGGATCTTGGCTCCACTCTCTGGATTTAAACATTTGTAATAACTTTATATGCATGGATTGCATGAAGCAAATTCTTGTAAAAGCATACATTTACTTCAATGGTTAACACATGTATACAAACCTTTCACACAGTTTTAAACTAAATTTAGTTATCAAATACCCTCGGGTTTCGCATCTAAAAGTTTTGACAGTTTAACAAGAAAAAGGTCACTAATCTGTAATTTCTAAGACAAGCCTGTTTCTGCTAATGTAAAATAATGTGATACACCTAAAATCTAAGCATCGTATGCTCATCCTGTGGAAACTCGACAGGTGGCTGTTAAAAGGTGATAGTTTCCTTCTTCAAAAGTCAGTTTCAACGGTTGACTAATTACCATTGGTGAATTTTCATTGGAAAAAAGTACCAAACAACTTTCTTTGAGGCATAATCCCCTTTCCCTCTGTCTTTCCATATGTTTGTTCCAGTCAGCATTTACCCAAAATATAACTCAAAAACACTGCATCATTGTTGCACTAGTCTGGCATTGCCAGACCTATCTCCACAGCGCTGTGTCATTGCTGGAGTATGGTCAGGCTGCATGAGTTAACATTCTAATAAAGGGAAAAGAAACGCTCTGGCTTGTTCATATTTCTTTTTATCAATCACAATCATCATCGACGGCACTAAGCCCCGGATGTCCTTGCAAAATGGATAGCAGAAAGCCTGCACAGTGTAAGTAAGCCAGACTAGTGTTGCCCTATCGTCCTCATTAAAACTTCTTAAAGTAGTATATTTTGATAAAATGATGACAGAATGTAATGAACACATGGATGATGCAGGAGTGGTTTTGAAATTTTGTTGTTTAGATACCTTTTCCCCCCCACTATGAAAACATGTCACTGCTGAAATCCACTATAGCTGTCATGAATCCCAGCTCACTATAGCTGCTTCGTCTGTGAAGGAGACTTTTCAGTTTTCCTACCTAAGGGCGTGAGTGATACTCAAAATTAAGATTTAAGATGAGTATCACTATAGAGTTGGGCATTTTGAGGGAGCAATGCTACAAATTTCACTTTTCATTATTCAGTTTTCTATACAGCTTATTTACTCAATCCCTGGTATCTTATGTATGCCATGGCATGTCACAACATAAAAACCTACAAGCCCCTCTTGCAATCTTTATATGTATGCTTATTACAAATTCCCCCCAAAAATTAAAATTAAATAAAAATCACTCTGCACAGCTCCATTATTCTTATTCTGAATTTTCCAAAGGCTGAGCTCCAATTGAGCATCGATTGAATTCTGCCAGTTGCCACACTGCAGACAATGAAACTGTTTTGTAAGTCAAATCATCCTCACGCTTTGATATGCACATTCATGTCAGAGCTAAAAACCTTCCTTTCAGAATAAGGTGCTATTTGCGTTGGGAATAAATTAACACCAAAACACATCTCAATATTATAAACAATAGAGGTTAAAATGTTTTCTAGATCTGACTGTACATTGGCTTTTAATTAGAGCCAAACAACTAAATTCACAGCTTGGCACAACTGGTCATGACCCAAAACTGGGATGCACATTGTTTCAGTAGCGCTGATGCCTAGTCAAACATTTATTGGTGTATTGTAATCTTCAACTGTGGCAAACACTTTAACTGACGGTATGGTGACTTGACATGGAAAAACTATTAAAAGAAAAGAAATATCAAATTAGGAAGAGATGTGCTCTTGTCCAATCACAGATGAAGTATAAGCTGTTTGATCTCTGATCTCTGATTATCAGTAAAATACAACAGCCTACATGTTTTAAAAAGAAGAATAAAGAAACACAAATAAATCCACACATGCTGCTTAAAGTGAGGATAAAAGGTAATTTGATACAAGAAACTTTGCCAATATTTGACAATGGTGGTGCCTTGGTAACAGGTGACGCATAACAACCTTATTTTGCAGGAACTTTGCAGTCATGACTCCATGACTTCAAGCTTTAATAAGAATAAAGAATGTGTCTACGTTTTGGCATGGCACAGGTAATAAATGTGTAAATGGGACACAGGTAGATGTTGACACAGCTATTATAATATTTTATGTAGAGAATCAGAATAATGGAGCTGTGGTTAAAAAATTTAGTGTAAAAACACAGTTATGTTTTAAAAAAGGAAAATATTCTGCTCAAAATGGAACAGAATGTGAAAATGCAAAAAGTAGTCATGGGTAAATGAAACTGCCTCAGCAGCTGAATTAAAGGTACAACATTCAGAGCCCAGTTTTGTTAGACATATGTAGTAGTTGCACTGGCTGTATAAATATATTCAGTTCTTATTTCTCTGCAGAGCCTCACACAGGTTGTGATTCGGATCTGGCTCCTGACTCATGATCTCAACACACTCCCATTCGCCACTACAGCTGGACCGCTTCACCGCCTCGACCACCGTCTGCACATACAGACCATCCTCAAATGTTGGCGCCATGGCAACCGATCCTCGCGCCCATGACCTGCGCTCCTCGTGAGCCTGAAAAGACTGTCTCAGTGCCTTTACCATGGAGCTCAGCCCCCGCAAGTGAGGCAGGGGCATGTCTTTTACCTCTGGTCCTGCCCACCCACTGTCGCTTAGCAACAGCTCCTCACCTTTACTCCCATTGCGTTGACCATACAGCTCTGTTCCCCTGGCAACCAGTCTTCCAGTGGATCCAACTACCATTACCTCGTGCACAAATGACCCTGGCATGTTGAAGTTCAGGGTCACAGTGCAACACACACCACCAGAGCTAGAGCCAGTACCACCCATCAACATTTGGAAGAAGCAAAAATCATCGCTGGTGACGCGGCGAATGCCTCGGATCAAACCATTTTGTTGTACAAAAGTCCGCAGCAAGCCATGAACACGATGGGCTCGTGTCCCGGTTAGGTAACTTAAAAGGTCAATGATGGAAGAGCCGGCAGTGTGCAGACCGCCTCCTCCCATCAACTCCTCACATGTCCAGCCGTACGACTGATCCAGGAGGCTGGGGCCATAGACTCTGACATCACACACCTGCATTTCGCCAACATATCCCTCCATCAGCAGTCGGCGCATTGCCACAAAAGCCGGCAGGAAGCGCAGGGTATTACCCATAATGCTGAGCAGCTGTGGGTAGTATCTGGCGGCAGTCACCATCTTGAATGAATCCACAGCTGTTGCAGCTTTCTCACACACAACATTCTTACCTATACCTGCAGAGAGCAAGGGAAAGGAAGGGATTATCAATATTAAGATAAAACAGAATGGAGTGCTATCTGGAGGTAAAGTAAAATAATAATTTTACATTTCAAAGATACAATATGGTAAATTTCCCACTCTCACATAAAAACCTTTTCATGGTTGTTGGTTAACTTGTATTGCAGCAACAAGAAAGGTTAAACAATTGATTTCCTTCTTTAAATGTATCCTTTATTATGCAATTGAAAGTGGTGAGCACCGTGTTCTCTCGCTATGGTTCTTAATCTGCCTTAAACTAATAATAAAGCTTTACACTCAATTGATGTTTTACACGCACTCAGTTGCTACCTCCGTTTATATCATGGAGGGTAAACAAAATTATAGAAACGGCTCTCTGCATAACGCAGTACAATATAAACAGCATAACAAACCAACTTGCAGACTCCAAAATGAAGCCATAAAGTTGTTGTATTAGACTGTGTTTGTTTTAGCAAGGTGTACCTTTTTAAATGGCAATTGAGTGTAAATTAATTATGATTGGAAGGTGTGGGGTGGACTTGGTGTCTCAGTGCTCAGGCAGAGTTGATGGCCTTAAATGCGAATAAAAAATGAATAAAAAAAAAAACATTCAACATTCTACTACAACGACATGTGATAGCAAAGAGGGTGTGTATAGCTTGTAGTCCCTTTGGTGGAGACACACTCAGGAAGTTGCAACTAAAACAGGAAGCTGAGGTCAACACTCAGGAATTCCATCAGATACAGTAAGTTAACATTATAGATCAACTCTCCTCTGATACGACAATGTGTTGCTTATGTTTGCTTCAATGTGCTGCTAACTGATACAAAATGTGGGGAATTTCAAGTTATTGTCGGTAAAGTTTGTTTGGGTTTTTTTTTACCTGAAATTGCTATGTTCCCTGTTGTCACAGCGATGATCATTACCATTCATCACATCTCAAGGATAAACCCCGAGAAATACGTTACAGAAGAATACAGCACTGCATCTTTTGGGAAGTACTGTCATTACAGTCAACAATTTCAAATCTTTTCCAGAGTCAACCTGCCACGCCCAGCTGGGTCAAGTCACATTAGCAGTTTATTTAACTAAGAGGGTAATAAAGTGTCAGCGGAAACTGGAATTAAGGATCTGAACCTGGTGGGTTAGGAAGAAAACTGAATATCCTCAGATATTCTCTTTGTGTTCATTTAGCAATACAGTAGATTTTGTGGCTTGTGATGGAGTGACTGCATGTAGGTTTAGCACAAATGTTCAGTGAAAAAAGTGCAACTTATGCACTTTAAATATGCCCAAGGTTTTTGGACAGGGCAAGCTGACAAAAGTTTTTAAAAAAGTCTGCTGTTTGGTGGCCTATAGCTCAATGAGTAAGTGCGCTCGCCCCATGTTGGCTGAGTCCTGTAGCGGCCTATCCACTGTCTAATAAAAAAAAAAAACTAAAATATTAAGATTTAAAAAAAGTCTGCCCTCTTACCCAATGCTTTGACAGCAATCTGTCTGGTCATTGAGGGTGGGATATAGATGCAAACAAGGTCGACATCTTGGTGCAGCAGGACGTCATCAGATCGGCTAGTGTGAAATGGGATGCCATGCTCCTTTGCTAAGCAGCGCGCTTCTTCTTCACTTCGCCCCCAGAGTGCATGAACCTCAAAGCCTTCAGCTTTCAACAACGGGACCAGCACTCTGGCTGTGCTGCCCGTGCCAAATACACCGACTCCTGGCAACATGACAGTGCCACTCACTGCGCCCTTACGTGTAAACCATGGCCAGCGTCACCAACATTCCAACAGCCAACAATTCCCTTGCCTGTCAAGGCCTTGACTGTTTCTGGAAATCAAGGAGAGCTTACTGTACCTGTGAAATGAAAGAAGAGACTATAAGTGACGTTGACAAAATCAAATATATTTTTTTATGTAATGTTCTTTCCACTTAAACTTTAGGTGAGCAATAATGACCATGCATGTAAAAGCATACATTGATCCTGAGCAAAAGGAGTTAAATGAGTTTAAATCACTTTAGTGTAATGCAGGATGTAAGACATTTAATCTATATCACAATGTTAGGATAACCAAAACCAAAGACAATCACTTGTCTCATAGCATAATGTGTATATTATCTAGTGTATGTACCAACAAACAGGACAAACGTGTCCAATGGAGATCTAGACCAGTTTTTCCTCATCAGCAGTTGCTGACAGCTACTTACATTGTGTCCTACTACATAGTTAACATACCATTCTGAGATGTTCCACACCCACCGAAAGTCAACGTCACCTGTACCTCTGTCGCAAGTGAAATTTATATCCGTGTTTGACTTTATCCGGGTTACACACAGTGGCATTTATGTACATCAACTTGCACACAGAGCAACTGTACTAATAAAACAATTGATCCTAATAACATTAGGTTAAATATGAAATAGTGTGTAGCTCAGATCACCGGAGGTCCTCACAACTCTCCACTTACCTTCGGGGAATTCCTGATCTAGCTAACTGTTGGTTATAGAGCTGCGACTGTTGTGTTGATTTTAGCCGTCCATGTAATTGCTGTTAGTGGGCTTGTGTAATGGGCAGCACCGGCTCAGTGTTATCCATCAGTTCTTATTTTGTCTAAACTCTAATGACGTTGTGAAAGACTATACATGTTTTGTCTATTTATAATATTGTGAATATGTATATACGAGATAAGATGTGAGGTGAACATTAGAGGAAAAAACAGGAAACTGGCAAGTGCTAACAGTGTGCTTCACTTGCCTCCTTGTAGCCATCACTGCACAACAACAGACTGACATATGCGTGTGTGCCTGTGCACCTGCACTATGAAGCTTTGAGGGAAATAAGCTTTTGCACGCTGCATCACCTCATGGCACAAACAGCGTGGCCAAACCAACTCACATTTACCAGGCTGGCAGTTGTTGGAACCTCACTCTCATACTGGACACCACTGGAAAGTAACCGAGCCGTGCTGTGAGGCTGTCGGTCAGATAACAAACATCCTACAAACAAAAGAACAAAGCCATGCCGCATGAAATGATTACTGTCGAGATCAACTGCAGATGGGCATTAGTGTTTTTTTGGTTACGATAACACAAACTTGCGAAAAGTGTCCACTACTTTAAGGTGTATATGATCCGGATAGCTAAGGTTCTCACGCACAACCTAAGCTGATAACGTTAGCTAGCTAGCACGTTCAGCTAGCCCGGGCCAGACAGCCGCAAACCGAACTCAAAAAGATCCGTATACACGAATGTACTTTACAGAGTTAATATCTTAAGTTAATTTAACTGTCTTTAAACTTGTTATAAAAAGCAACCCATCATGAAATGTAACATTAGCTACCTACTGTATTTAACGACAACATCAACAGCGGCTGAAGGTGCTCAGCCGGGGCGCTGCCCAGTTGCTAATGGTAACTTCAGTAGCAACAGCAGGACTGCGGGAGGACCAGAGATACTACAAGAGGCTGGAGAGGCGGAGAGTTTAGTAGGATACACAGACGCATTTAGCAAGACGCGTAAATATGACTTTGGTTAAACACACGTAAAGTGGTTCCCTGTGAAACATGTTATTTTGTAGATAAAGCTAATTAACGTAAACGCTATTTAAATAAACGTATGTCACCGATATAGGTCTGCCTGTGGAGCAAGTACATTCTTTGATCGGGCACCGTGTTTACCCATGATTCAGTACGCCAGTCTTGACACCGCTGACAGCCTGACCATTTAAAAAGTAGGCTAACTTTATACCGTTTTTTGTTTTTAGTTAATTGTTGAAGGTATTTCCATAAGTTACATTTTAAACGTTATGTGGTACAATTGCTCAAAAAATACATTTAAACACGCCTATCGTGGGTTCTTCGGAATGAATGGTAGCCTATGGTATGGTTTGGTTCTGTATGAAGTGTACATTCCGCCCCTTTTTCTAGAGGGGTAGGGCCCAGGGGATGTTTAGGGGGCGATGGCCGTTCAACAGTAGATTCCATAGAGGTGGTAGGCTATACAGTATTTCAAAGATGGGAGCCAGCAGATTAATTTAACATGCAACTCCACACTGTGTGTCAAGTTTTTCTAGTCATAAATCATAAATACATATTAATTAATTGATTAACTTTTCAAATAAATAAATAAGAGCTAATATTCCCTTTCAAACCTACAACATTCCTTCACATAAAACATGGGCACATGGGCTTTCACCTTCCAGGGATGCTTGACATAAAACATTCTCTCTCTCTCTCTCTCTCTCTCTCTCTCTCTCTCTCTCTCTCTCTCTCTCTATATATATATATATATATATATATATTATATGTCCTATATTTTTCCTAAACTGATTTGTTTTGACATGTGGTGAAGGAAAACATACTGTTTTGTATCTGAAGAAATACAAATAGCACAAATGGTGTGAGTAATGGGACCATGTCAACAAAATACGAACCTGTTGCATGTTCACTTTTGTGGGTGGATATTAAATACTTCTTATTTGAGTTGATGTGTGTTTAGTATGAGAATGACTTCTCGCTCTTGCTCTCTCTGCAGTTTCTGTGCCCTTCCTACTTATTTGGAATACCTACGGTCTCTGTTTATTGCATAGGCAATTTATTCTGGTCGGAAAGGGTTTTCTGTTTTAATGTTAACTTTACGTCTGTACCCTCCTTGTATTTATCTGTTTATGGTGTTGAACTGTCAATTTTATATTTGTACCCTTTATGTACTTATTTTGTTTTGTGTCAGCACTAGAAAAAGGGCTTCTTTTAAAATTTGTCGGAAATATCCTATGGATGACACAAAATAAACCATTCATTCATCTTGAGGATATTTAACAGGTTTATTAAGACATAATAAATTCAAAGCCCCCACACACACGATCCACCTTCATATGTGTTTTTAGCAGCTGCATTGTAAAGCATTCCCTTGGAACATGCTTATTAAAAATCTGTATTATGTATGAAGTTACTGTTCACCTACATGTTGTCATTATTTTCTGTGT
Source organism: Etheostoma spectabile (assembly GCF_008692095.1). Lineage (NCBI taxonomy): Eukaryota > Metazoa > Chordata > Actinopteri > Perciformes > Percidae > Etheostoma > Etheostoma spectabile. Next base: position 5,449,785 of record NC_045733.1, on the reverse strand, counting down.
GCTTGAATGATAACTAAAAAACAGATTTGGACATGGAAACAACACAGTGGTCAATTTCTCCCAGTAGAGATGAGAATGGCGTTACCACCTACTGACCAACAGGGGCGGTGGTTTACTAACGGATCAGGACAGGAAGCGCAAGGGATTATGGGACTTTTAGTTCTCAGTGGATGACGGTTGGCTTGATAAGACCGCGAAGAACAAAACAAGACACTTACCACCGAAAATAAAATATCAGCCTCGAATTCAGCTTAAATAATAGCTGCGCATGCTTTGAGTCCGGAAAAATTCAGGTGGATTCAGTCGTCGTACGAAGAAAAGCGGCTTACTTTTGGTGAAAACTAAACAGGAAGTTGTTAGCGTTGTGGGACGTGTAGTTCCGCTTGTAGGCCACTGGGCTTGATAACAACGCATAGAATAAAGAAACAACAATAAATTAACCTAAACTTCATACAAGGACCGTGCTTTTAGTCTTGGTGCTGAAGTAAACATGCCCGGGTTCACCTGCTGTGTCCCTGGCTGCTACAACAACTCGCACCGGGACCGGGACCTTCGCTTCTACACATTTCCTAAAGACACCACGCTGAGGGAGCTGTGGCTGAGGAACATCTCCCGGGCCGGGGTCAGCGGCTGCTTCAGCACCTTTCAGCCCACAACAGGACACCGAGTCTGCAGCGTGCATTTCGCCGGCGGGAGGAAGACATACAGTATCCGAGTACCGTCCCTCTTTCCTCTGCGGGGGGTCAATGAGCGCAGGAGTCGGCGCGGCAGAGGGAGGAAAGTGTCCACGGCGGTTCCTGCCCCTGCTGCTGCTGCAACCTCCGGGATTGTCATCGCCAGTGTAGTGGATAGTACGGCAGAAGGAGCCGAGGGCAACGCAGGCGGCGAGGCGAGCGATGACAGTATCACCGTGGTTCAGATAGGCCAAAACGGGGAGTACCTGGGCACAGCGAGGCTGCCTGCCCAGTCAGAGGGGACTTGTTACACCACCGCCGATGTATCCGTCGAGCTAGTTGCCGACGACCCATCGGTCGAAACCGCGTCCACTGTGCACCAGCCGCCCGTGCAGTACGTCAGTGTGACCAGCAGCCCGCTGGACCACTCGTACTCGCTGACCACCGGCACCACGTCTGCCGAGCTGCTGCGGAAACTAAACGAGCAGCGGGACATCATCGCACTGATGGAGGTGAAGATGAAGGAGATGAAGGCGACCATCCGCCAGCTCCGGGTGACCGAGGCCAAGCTACAAGAGGAGGTGCGGGAGCGGGACCGGCTGCTGTACGGAAACTCGGTAGCTTTTAGCGTCCGGAAGAAAATCTGATGGGCGAACACCGCCGGAGACGACCCGTTACAGAGACTCCAGCTGACCGAGATTCGAGGGGTTTGAATACGCCAGATCCAGACCTATTTTGTAACTACGAACGATGACAATTTATTTTCAACAAGTAGAGTTGCTTTTTCGTAGGCCAGAGGTAAAAAGTTGGCTGGCTAGTTTATGTAGCTTATATCAATAACACCATGGCTAATTACTTAGAAAGGTGCAGTCCTCTATTGGCCTGAAGCCCGAACAAGGTCAATAATACATTTTATTCATTCAACTGGGACTCATAGTTTGCACAGACTGACATTTAGTCATCCTTACACATTTATAACCGGATTGGTGGTGAGGAAGATGTTCGAAACTGCCTAGTTGCATAGATGTTTTTTTTCTTTTACGATTTTGTATTGCCTTATGAATTTAAATTAGGAGGTCGATGCAAGAAACATCTCACAATAGATTTGCGGAGGTAAAGGATGCCAAGATGATGCATCTATAGGATTCTTTTTGTAAACAAAACACTATTCTTGGCACACTTGTCCAGTTACCTTTAAAGGCACCCGTAAGTTAATTTTTTTTTTGACATTTGTGTAACAGAAAAGACTTAAAGGAATTCCTTAAAACTTGAAGGGGCACTCAAAGGATGTAATCTTATTGATGTTTCTTGAACACATGCATTAAGTTACATTTGCTCAGACTTTTTTTATGATCTTAAACTAAAAAGGTCCTCAAGATACCTTATGCAACTTTAACATGTATGCCTGCCCCTGAGGTTGATTAATGTGTGTGATGTTTCTCCACACAGAAGTTTAGCGGCTGCATTTCTCTGTCTTGTTCATGAGTGTTTTATGCACAGGATGTGACATACATTTCTGATTTTTGAACTTGGACTGACAGCAATGCTCTGCTCTCATTTTGAAGTAAATTTCATTTTGAAATAGTGCTGATTCAGGCTGAATAATTTGTCAATTCATGAATTGTTTCCAGTGCGATTGTGTCCAGTCTCACAGAAGTAAGTAGTGCATCACAAGATCCTGATGTATTTTTATTACTTTTACCTTCAAGTTGAGAATGTTTTAGCTCTCCCCCTGGGTCGCCGAAGTCACCTCTCAGTTGCTGTTGTTTGTTTTTTTAAGAAAGAAGAGAAAATGTTGAATTTCCAGTTACTTGCATTAGAGCTATTTTTTATTAGCTGTGTTGTGGAAAAGTATAAAAAAGTACAACTATAAAGACTTGTGATGGAAACGAACCATGAACTCAAATCTCAACGTTGCTGCCCTGTTTCCTACGCCTGTTAGGTGACCACGGTAAAGTCTCGCTCAATAGTTTCTCTGTCAGTGTTAAAGGAGCGCCCTGACGAAGATATTGCCTCATTAAGATGAATGTGATAAATGTGTGAAGTGTGCAGACCATCAACTTAGCTGTTTCTTCTTTCTGATCTTGAGAATATGACTTGTTCTTGGAGTGACTTGTTGAGAAACAACACAAGGCACTGATACCAGTTAAGGTTTTAGTGATTGTAAGTTAGGGTTAACTTACAATAGAAGATTAAATGATTAATTGGTTCAGAAATAAAATGTTAAAAAATAATGAAACATGGCCAATACAACATACCAGAGGATAGATAGATGTCCTCAGATTGCTTCCTTTGGTTAACAGTTGAAAAGCAAAACGGAAGTTTTTTAAACAGCAAATTGTTACATTTGAAAAGTGAGCAATTTTTACTTCATCAACCACATACGGCAGTCAATTGTTTGTCAAACAATTTATGGATTTGATCATCCTGACTTATAATTTAAGAACTATTGTTTCAGTTAGTGTACCACTACAGTGTATGGTTTAAATGATTGTTTACTTGAAGTGTTCATAGGTTGATAGCAGATTTGACTTAAAATAGAAACAAGTTGTGAAATGTGTCTGATGTTGCAGCATGATTTTCTCCCTCTAGATGGCAGTGGCATAAAAGCTTGAAGAGCGGGAGGTTTAGCTCCTGTCTATATGGCCTAATATGCATTATCTGTCTGCGTGTGCGTGCGTGTGTATGTGTGTGTGTAAGCAGCTTGGATGGTCATTTGCTTAATTGGTGATCATATTAAAGCAGTGAAATGTTGTCTTAAGCAGTGAAATGTTGTCTTATACCGTAATGCAGTTACTCAACCCAAACTTCAAATGTGTCATTTTCAACACCTGCTGTCATAATGTGTCACAACAGAGAGAGAGAGAGAGAGAGAAAGAGGGATGACGATGGACAGAGAGCATTGGATAGAGCGAGGATCTAATCTCTGGATTTTTTCTTTTTTTTTTTTACTCCCAGCAGTGTTGCATAATACCTTAATCCAGTGCTGTCGATCAAATTTACACAGCTCTATACTCCTTTTCTATGGCTGCTGTTACCTCAGTAGCTTTACATTCAGGCCAAACAACAGCTTCTCATGTCCAATTGTCTCATCATTTGAGAGTAATTATGTAATGTGAATTAAGTAAAACAATGTAAGCACTAAGTGATCCAGAGACATCCAGCGTCTGACATCAGACTATATACCCAGTTTAGGTTATATAAATTCTCTTAAGGGCTTTTGTTACAAAATATATAATAATAAATAAATTACAAAATTTTCTGGGCACAAAGACAGTATTGGTTTTATATTGCAGTTTAAAAATGCTGGACAAGGGGCATTGTGCAGCATTTTTTCTAATATGTGATGTGCTACACATGTCTTGCAATTATCTATATCAGATACAGTATATGTCTGTTAAACTGTACACCTAAAGCTTTTAGTGGCTGTTTTTTTTTTTTTGAGAACACTGCATGACTCTTGAGCAGTAATGGACATCCTCGGACAGCATGGAGTCCGCAGGTTTTCTTTCTATTCAGAGTCTGCCAGGTGAATCTTGACATTGTCTGCTGTAATAACGTTCAGACTAGGACTTACCTTTTTGATTCTTGAGCTTTTTGGTTTGCAAGGATAGTAAAAGAGATGTCATTTTTTTTCTTTACCCATACCAACATTCATATCTATAGGGCTCCGTGTCATGCACTTTTGAACCATGTAGAATACCATGAACTGATGCGCTTGAATGGTTGTTGTATCTATCCTGGTCAATATGTCATACTAAATCACTAAAATTAATTAAACTTACAGGTCGTTTTAGGCTTGGGCCTTACTTATCCTTTTATCAGATTTTTACTGAATTGAATTACAATTTTGCAAGTTGCAGTATTAGTATTTAATTTAGACAGTTCTTGTGCAGCTGCTTGTGTGTATAGTCTTTGCCTTCTTTTATTAAATAAATAAAGTAATAGTGACATGTAAAAAATAAAATGTTAGGGTATTGGTTTCAAAACATTTCAAGAATTACTCAGACCTTGGGAACTCAGATAGTGCCTACAGAAAATCTTTCTTTACAATAACATTGTTATTATAGATAACACTTTTTTGAGCGTAAAAACTGCACTGTGGTCCAAGACAAAATATGAGTGGAGTTATCTGACAACAGTGGTGAAGTTATACATGTGGGCTGCATAATTTGAAATTCAAAAAGCATACTTAACTAGTAAACTCAAGTGTCAGAAGCAGAACAGGTTATATTTTCAACTACTTGTGCAAACCACCAGGTAAGCCAACCTTTAGTCAGAGATTTGAGCGAGTTCTTTGTTGCTAGAAGGTCAATTAATAGATCACCTCACACATCTGAATGTATCTGACACACACCTGACAACCTGACACGTTTAATGCTTCAGCTGAAGTAAAAATACGATAAAGAATGGATCATGTAGTTTAGACCAACAAAGACAGTACATTTGCCAAATGTATGTGGACACTTTAGCCCCAAGAGCATTAGTGTGGTTGGCCACAGATGTTAGGCAATAAGGCCAGGCTCACAGTTGGTGCTCCAGTGCATCTGATTGGCGGTGGATAGAGTTGAGCTCAAGGTTCTGTAAAGATCAGTCAGATTCTTCCACACAAAACTTAGAAATCTATTTCTTTATAAGACTCATTTTGGGTATTTAAAATTAAAACAAGAAAAAATTTGACACAAAGTTGGAAGCACACTGTTATTAAAAATATTACTGTACACTGCAGCATTAGGATTGACCTTAATTGGAACAACTGTAAGGGCCCAAACAATGTAAAACAGACCTATACTATCCCTCAATAGTACACTGAATTGTAAGGACAGGGTGTCACACAGGATCCTCCCAGGCATCCTAAGTATAGGGTTGCAACAACATGTGACAATAACAAAAGTCCTGAGAGCTGAAATATCTCAGAAAATTTTGGAATGACTCCAACATACGGTCTTGTTTCACAGAAACATCCCATCCAACTTGATTGATCCTGAGCACATCTGTAGAGTAAGAATGTAAAAAAGCAGATATTTTTAATAAACTCACAACTGGAATTGCTCCCAAAGTTGTTCCCATTGATGTATTGATTCACAACAGCTTCAGATAGGAACAGATTATTCTGCAGTTAATGGTTGTTTCAAGCTGCAGATTAACAAAGGGTTACCATGTCTCCTGTGTCAGTTGATGTGAACCAGGATTTATACTAATGCACAGAGTGTGAGCCATCTGGGGGGCGTAGCATGGGATTTGGAGGCTGTGAGAAAGAGAAGGGGGATGTAAAACAGATGCTCTAGTAAGAGAAAAGTTGGAAATAAGTTAAAGGGTTTACAATCACCCATCTAAAACAGGATCTCCATGTGTAATTTGCTGCTGTCCATTCTTTAGTTCAGACTATGTACCACATACAGCGCTTTTTCAATAACCCCTCATGACCCAGCCATGGATGATTATCACATGGGTTGCTGATATTCTCAGAGGGCGCTTCGCATCTGTGTTGGACTCCCAGGTGAGCTGGATTCTCTTATCCTCAGTGGGACGTCATCCATCTGTTCCCATGAAAAAGAAAAACCTCCTGACACTTCTGATCATGTTTTCTTCTACTGTCAAACTCCTTGTTCAATAGTAAAATCAGGTTTTTGCAGCAGGTAAATGTGTGTGAACAAGGCAGAGATGGTGCTAAATCATGATATATGTAGACCTATAATATATGAATGTTGCAAATAAATGTTCTAAATACTGAAGACCGGAAATGAGAACACTCTAATCCATCCAGTGTGCTGTCATTGGTCTGATGCCTCCAAGCTCTCTTTGCACACACACACACACACACACACACACACACACACACACACACACACACACACACACACACACACACCACACACACACACACACACACACACACACACACAGCATCCTCTTACTCTCTGCGAGCATCGGTCCCTTTCCCTGTTAATCCAGCCGGCTTGTGCCTCTGTGCATTGCTGTACTTTTGCAATTTGATGAATTCCCAATGGATGGGAGAACACATCACATTTTAAAGCAGTAACTTGGGACTCTTTGGACTTACCGCCAGTGGGAGCTTCACATCAGAGCCTCTGGTTCAAAGGTGGAACTCAGCTCCACGACACTTGTGGAACAAATGATGAAGTCCCAACGAGGCAAGGCAACCATGCTGCTGTCCATCGCTCTCTGCCTCAGTAAGGATATTTCTTTAATTGTTGTCTGAATGTGCTGTTAACTGTGTGCATTTAAGTCTTCTAGAAACAGTTTGTGCTGAGTTCACTCTTGTCTGTCCTATGTTGTGCACTCTTACTGGTTTTTACAGTTTTCCTCATGTGTCTGTCTGTGCACTTGAAACTCAGGTTGATCAGAGGAATTCCAGCAGGGTTGATGAAAAAGCAGTTACAGTAAGATAGCTGAAAAAGGATACCATTTAGCTTGTTCTGAAATTGAGGCGCGGTAGGCTATACAAATGCACTTACCTTAATGAAATGCTCACTGTCCCCTCATGTTCACATTTTCTCTCTCTCTCTCTCTCTCTCTACTGGTTGTGTGTGTACATACATTTGCTGTAGCCTACAACTTCACGTATTTAGGTGTGTATTCTATTGTTTTTGAGGGTATTTAGCGTTTGGGTTTTATGAATGAAACTCTTTTTTTACAAAGGATTTTCTAAAGAGAATTAGACACTGTTTTGCCGTCAAATCATGCTAAGAATTTATAAAATAATTACAATAATGCATATTTTTTTTAAAGTAAATATATGATTTTAAAAATGAAATTGACTTTCAGGTTTAGTGCTACTTGTGGTTGCTAAGGTTGACTTGGCTCTGTTTTTTAAACTATGTGGCTAAAAGTATGTGGACACTTTCCCCTGTCTACTTAGCTCTGTTTCTGTTTTTCGTGATTTGAAAGCTTTGGACTCAACTTACAATTAAGAGAAATATATCAATGCTTCAGAAATAGCGTGCTTCCAACCAAAAACAGTTTGGGGGAGGCAAAGAGAGTGTAAAGCAAGCACACACAGACAATGTTTACATGTACTGGATGAAAAGACACAGATGTTAGATGAAAGATCTGCACAGTGATAGCCACCAATAAATTCTGCCAATAGTTTGGATTCATAAAGAAATGAATATGCATGGTATTGGACTGAGGTGTAATATTCACAGTTGTAGCCACAGACTTTGGCCACGTAGTGCACTTTACCTTTGATCCTGGAATAGCGCATCCAAGGCTGCTGACAACTGGATGTGTCCACAGATGTCTCCAGGGCCAACAACAAAGCCACTGTCCTTTTCACAGGAGATCTGATTGACAACTCAAACACAATGATTCTGCTTATGCACAAATGTCCTCTATTCTTTATGTTTAAATATTCTGGTCAAAGCTTTATAAGCACATTTTCAATATTTCAGTAACACAACTCAAATTGGGCTCAGAGGGACGTGTTATGTATGAGCTGATCATTGCAATCAGACAGCTCACACAAGGTTTTGTAGTCCCACACTGAATTAGGCTTTGAGGTTGCATAATCCCTCCAGATGAATGGAATACAACATATTTCTGTATTTGTTTGATCCAGCTAAGCAACAGATGTATCATGTCTCTATTAACATAACTAAGATGAAATCCCTGACCCAAAGAATCTAGTGATTGTATTTGTCTTTATTTGTTTGCTGTCCAAACTACATGCCATCTTGGACAATGTCTCGCACCCACTCCATGGCTTGCTGCTCAATCACAGGAGCACTTTCAGTGATAGACTCATTCTCCCAAAATGCACCACAGAGCGCCACAGGAAGTCATTCCTGCCTGTGGCCATCAAACTTTATAACTCCTCCCTCTAAGTGTCTGACACACAGACACTCAGAGAGGTTGAAACTGGACAATATTATCTGTTTTGTGCAATAACACTTGCTTGTAATGTGTGCAATACTCAACTGCTACTATTATTATTATTATTATTACTTTTCACCATTGCAACACCTTAATTATGTTATTTATGTAAATACTGTATCATAATATTCCTTTAACTGTAAATATCCAGACTCCTTATATTTCTTTATTTCTTTATTTATATTTCTTATCTGAGCAACTGTAACACAGAGTTTCCCTTCGGGGATCAATAAAGTATTTCTGATTCTGATTCTGATTCTGTCTCTCATCCCTAACTCATCCCCATGTACACATTCATTTATGTATACTTGTTTATACCCAAATTAGTATATAATAGTATTTAAATATACTTTTCTCTTGTCTATTCCTCTCCACTAGGCCTAGCCCCTATGTGTTTCGGAGCTGCAATTTCTGTTTCATGTAATTCCATCTACAAGAGTTTTGCTCAGTGTTTACTCACACTTGGAGACAGTTTGGTCGAAACACAAAAGGACCAGAGCACACAGGACATTGATGCAATCTGCAGGTGTGTGTTTGCCCATCAACTTGGTAACCATCCTGTAACGCCTTGTCTGTCTTCATACAACTACCCCCTACATGGTTAAAGTTATAATCCTTATAGCTGCTCAAATGATTAGTCGTTTTAGCCCTGCTAGTAGCAAGGCGCTAGGGATGCTAGTGTCAGGCAGTCTACCACTTTTAATGAAATTTTGCACCGACATTGCTGATTCCCACTCATTTTAGTGATGCCCTGACTTTTCCTCAGCAATAAGTTTGACATTTGGATTTTACAACTATTGCTCATCCTCTCAGCTGTACATTCTGTTTTGTGCTAATTAGCGAATGTCGCTGTAGCATGCTTACATGCTAAACTAAAATGATAGACATGGTAAACATTATACCTACTAAACATGCTTAGCATTGGCATTGTAAGCATGTTAGCATGCTGACTAGAGTTTATTCCTGGCAATACAAATCCAAACTATTTCGCATTTCCCAAGAAATCCAATACAGGGAAAATGGGAAACAGTAGTTACGTTCTTGGCGTAAAACTAATAGGCTGATAAGTACAAAATATATGTTTCACTACAGAAATACATATGTTTTTTACATAAATCCTTTGGAATATCCAAATGTGTTAAATAAACTAAGGCTAAAAAGGAAACGTTTATAACTCAATAAAGTAATTCAACACCAGACTGGAAAGTCTGTTTCTGTTGGACGTGGTCAGAATGATGCTTAATTGCACCTGTAACCACACCCAACACTGGGATGAAGGGTCAAACATCTCAAGGTCTTTAGTAGTGTTTTGTTTAGGTGTTACCCATCATCACTGTAATAATGTACCATACCTGTATCTCAGGTTGCTTTCCCACCAGAGCAGTATAGGCCATTTTAATTGAATCCCGGAGCGTTTCGTTAGATAGTCCAGTTCGTGTGGGGTGGTGTGAAAGCTCATTTGATCTCTGGTGTGGACCGAACAACCGAATTCCACTCCGTTTAAAAAAACAGGGGGTCTAAGTGCTTTGGAGTTTGCTTCACTTTAGGTAAGAATGCAATCCGACCCAACTATAGGAAGTGAACCAAAAACAGTGCATTTACTAGCCTGTAATTTCAACCTTGCACACAATTGATGGACTTATACATGATTCAAGGGATGATAACTTTCAAATCCATAACTTATAATGAACACACGTTTCTCGTCGTCTGTGTAACAACACAACTCTCTCTGTCATCATAGCCGGCCTCGTCATTCACTCGTTGTCAAGTTATTTGCCTTCTTATAAAATATTAGAAACACTAAAGCAAACCACAAAAAAACAAAATGTTATAAATTTAATGTTGCTCCATTACTGCTGAGACCAGAGGCGTCAGAGTGGGAGGGGAAAGGTGACTGAGAACACAGGGCCCTCATGTAAGGAGGGCTCAAAAAGATGCTGTGGATGTGGGGAGGGGGCCAATAGAGAATGCCATTTTACAGGGCCCAGAATTGTATGCTACACACCTAACTGAGACCAGAAGTGTCCGCCAGTTCACTCAGATTTTCATTTTTTTATAATGTTTAGCATGTTTGACAAAGTGCAGTGTGAAGGCAAACCGACCCAAATGAAAAATGCAACAATATTGCAACTTCACCCCATATCGCACCAAGTCTTTTCAAACTATATGCCTAGGTGTGAATGCAACCTTCCCTTAATTACGCTGACATCTCCTCATGTCCTGGTTCCTTGAAGGTCCTGGAATGCTTTCCATGTTTGTGCCAACTCAGCCTTGGTCGGCTGCCCTGGAGATGCAGCAGCCGTCTGGGAGTCTTTAAGACAAGAGTCCAGGAAGACACAGTTCTCTGGAAACCTCTATGACATGTGTGCCAGCCGCACCACCTTCCCACCCAGCACTGTGCCTACACCCCAGAGCCCTCCCACCTCTGACCAGACCAACCAGGAAACACTGAAAGGGCAAACAAACCAGCACAGTCCCACCTTCAGCACACTGATGTTCCCTGTATGCAGCACGTTACTACTGCTGCTCAGGAGTTAGTTAACCCATCTAAGTCTTTTAATCAGACAGGTCGTCAGTGTCCTCCTCCCCCCCATATGATCCAAACACATGAGGGAGAACACTATTCACGCTCAATCAGGCTCATCATGATTACATATTGGTCCTAAAATAAGGAGTTAAATACTGGATCAAAATGAAACATTTGGTTCAGTGTTTCTTACCTAGAGCATTTAGGCATTAAATAAATAATGTTGAGATCATCACATACCTTGCAAGTTACTTTCATATTTAAATGAAGCACACTGGTAGCTGTCAACTAAACTGTGTGGATGATTGATTGTGATTCAATTCATATTTTGTGCTTTTGTTTGGTCTTATTTTAGAGGTTGGAGTAAGAAACAGTTAATGTAGGGAGAGAAGAAAAAGACAACTCACTGAGATCACTTATCCAAAAGACAAATCTCAGAAAATTTGAGCAAACATGTGTTGTAAAGACTTTTTTTTATCACTACTGTGTCCGTAATACTGCATGAAATTGTTTTTCAGGACAAAAGAGATTTTAAGGGATGCCAGGTGTTCAGATGAGCTTGTGATCCAATCAGGTGTGATCCAGAGTAGAGAATTCTTACAGGGTGTGCATCTGTGTTTGTGTGCAGTTTAATTTATCACCTTGTTTGACCAGTTTAACATCACACAATTTCAAATAAGATTTCTGTGTGGGAGCATCACACAATTGCATTGCAAATAGTGTGTGCATGATTTTGCAAAATGACATCACTTGTTTACACTGTCATTTCATTGGCCCCCTTGCAGTGGTTTTCCGTTGCTTCTTTAATATGTTGCTTTTTCTTTTCTGAACTGTTATGTGCACTAATGTTTCACTTCAATCAATTTAATAACTTTATGCATCCCCTGTTTGGCAATTAAAATGATACGTAACAGAGCACACACACAATAAAACACATGGGAATTAATACAAAATAATACAAAATAATCACAAAGTACAAGTGCAAGGGCATCCTATTAAAGAGGGAGAAATTGTTCTCCAAGTTCCATCCTTTTAACATTAACGGTTGCTGTAATGTTATTTAATGTTGTACAACTTTTCATTGATAATGAGCTGTTATGAAATCATCAACTGCATTTTATTCACTGTTTTTCACATTACCAATGTATTTACTGTATTATATTCTGTTTTTTGTTATTTGCAGTATTTTATTTTCTCACAGCAGTTCAGAGTGGTACATGCCTCTTTGTTTCACTTTGATTTTTAACCCAACAAAAAACCTTAAATTAAAAGAATGCTGACAAACACAATGCAGTTATTTTTCTTTCCGCAACTGTTGCTTTTAATGGGTTTTTGTGTCAGGTGTGTGTGTGTGTGTGTGTAATCTTAATACTCTTAAACTGTTTCATAACAGCAGAATGATGAGCAGATTAATCTTATTCGTCTACAGCGTAGCAGGTTGCATCTCGAAACCCTTGAAAACAGTCTTTGTGCCTTCAGAGCATGGAGCATAAATACTCTGACTGGAAAGTGAATGATGATCGGTTGTGTGGCGTATCGCTGTGTCAGCATTGTCATGAAGTAAGACTTGATTGAACATGACGAGGCCAGGTATGGCATTCAAAGGTCAGAGGTGATAACTTCATAACTTCATTTCTGCAGCATGTGGAATTTAAGAAGTTATTGCTGCGGTCACTGAAACCTTAGGTGGACATCCTGCTTTATATTCTGCATAAAGGCTCATGTGTTACACTGATTAAATGCCACCATGCAGCCTCTGTAACCCAAAGTTTACAGGTTTAATGGCTGATTTAAATAGTGCTGCTTCATGCAGTTTGACAGCTTTTGACAGCTTTATACAGTTGATTCCAGTTGCAGTTTGTACACATCTGCAGTACCTGATTACATTTTTGATCTGAAATTAGACTCTATGGCTTTGTCTGCTTTCTGCAACAAACTACATGTTTAAAACCCAGATTATAACCCTGATTTAGTCATGACGACAAAACGTGGCAGGTCACCATGGCCATTCAAATCTGTCGCTGTCGTTCCCGCCAGACTTGGTCAGAGCTTTAATGAATACATATTGACCAGGAATGGTTTTTACATACAAAATATGAACAAATAAAAAGGTGTTACTATACCGGTAGTTTGAGAAGGAATCTAATGGTAGTGTGCCTGTGCAGAACTGTCAACATCTGCAAACATCAGTTGTGTCTATTATCACAGTCAGTTAGTACTTAATAGAAACAGTAGCTGTTTATCTACACTTTTCTAAAGATAATGATAATAACAATAATAACAATAATTATACATTATCATTAAAGACCAGGCATCTAAGTTACTTCATTCCATTCAAGATTTTTTTGTTTAATTATTATTATTATTATTATTATTATTATTATTATTATTATTATTATTATTATTATTATTATTGTTATTATTATTATTATTATTATTATGTATGTTTTTCCTATTGCATTTGGTCTGCCAAAAATCAAATTGTATGTTGCTCTGGATTTCCTTTCTGTCAGGTCTTATATTTGTTCAATCTTCTTTTTGATAATCCATTATTTCAACACATTCTTTAATAATGACATCTAGTGATCATCATCATCTTGAACAACTTAATTAAAAAATGATGAGGCCTTTTGAAATAAAGTGAAATCCTGAGATATTTCTGAAAACAGCGCATGCCTGGAGGGTAAACTAACTAGATCTTCGAACTGTCCCCAGAATACCTTTGTGCGCCTGCTCACTCTGACCTCTCTTTGTAGTGCATTTCACTTGAGAAAGTATGCAACATCATCATGACATTTTTTTTAAGGTGCCCCAAAGCCCTTACATTCTGCAATGTATCTTTCTTAAGAAAGATTTCTCCTGCCAGCTGAAAGTGAGATGTAGAACAATATCCATGGGATTTTGACCAGTGCTCTTTAACAGATGGTGTGTAGCATCAACCATGGATAGGATTATGAATTCCATGTGTAGTAGATTGTACTATCCAATCTATATGACTAGGACTTTATTCTCCCGGCAAATATAATGTAACAACAGTGTAAGCTTCACTGCCCACCATAACGATATATAAATCGGTTTGCTGAGTACTAGCAGCTGATCGACTGACATTTATTAAAGATTTTGGCAACTGTGAGCTCCAGGGTTACTGTGTGAAATGGTTTGTGATCATTTACTGTAATTGAAAATATATTTGGGAATATTCTACTAAACCACAAAATCAGCTGACAAAATTTGTGCCGGTGGGTCCTGCTTAATTTTCTTTTTTTGTGGCATTTTTGCCTTAATTTGATGGTTGAAGGTATAGAGACAGAGGAGACATGCGTGCCAGAATCAGCCAGCTTTATCATTAGATACCGGTACGCTTTCTAATTGTGAGGTCCTGATGTCAAAATCTATTTAGAAACATTTTAAAGTGTGGTATTAAGAGAGAGAGAAAGAGAGAGAGAGAGAGAGAGAGAGAGGAGAGAGAGAGAGAGAGAGAGAGAGAGAGAGAGAGACAAGCAAACATACTCACTTTAGTGACACATTTCTCACCTTAGAGTGAAATGTTTAATAGTCAAAATGTCCAATTAGACCACATGAGTCGTGTGTGCGCGGCGTGAGTGTAGGCTATATATTTGCGTGGTAGCCCACTCAGCTGGCTTACTTGTCAAGAAACTCAGAAGAATTAACCAAAGACCTGGACAACTTTGAAAGAGTCAGTTATATTATATAAATAGTTCTGAAAAGTGTCTGTTAAAGTTTCTCCTCCCAGTGTTGTGAGTCTCAGAGCTGTGTTCAGGATCATGGAGGAACTGGCCCGAGAGAGCATCAGCCTGCTGGCCCGGTCTGCGTCTCACGCGGACTCGCCGCGGCTCGGCTCGTTCGGCGCGGTGTTCATCATGCTGAAGTCTGCGCTGGGAGCCGGACTTCTTAACTTCCCCTGGGCTTTCCAAAAGGCCGGAGGAGTGACCACCGCCATCAGTGTGGAGCTGGTGAGGATCACCTGCAACATTTACCAACGGCTGTTAGTATTTAGAGAAAGTGATAGGCTACTGTTCACATACAACACCAACATGAATACATACAACATTCTACTTTATGGGATTATCGTGAATAACCTGGCTTTATAGGCTATGTAGGCTACTGCTACAGACTGTACATGTATAGATTCCCCACTCCTCAGTCTCTCGCTGGTGTGAAGGAGGCACATTTTTTTCACAGGGGAACTCTAATGAAGCTTCCGTTTTAGGAACTTCCATTGCACTGCAGCAAAATGTGTGTGCGTGTCTGTGTGTATGTGTGTGTGTGTGTGTGTGTGTGTGTGTGTGTGTGTGTGTGTGTGTGATTGGCAGGATGGATGGATTTAAATTAGGACTTTCCAAGAATGGGCCCAGGGGCCCAAGAGAACCGGGGGCTCCTCTGATCCCATTGAAGTCCTTTTCCTGTTTATTTCTCCTATAAAACAGCTACAAAATAAAGTTAGCTGCTAAAGTTAACGTGTCTTGTTGGTTTTTTCGCTGTCCAATAAGGAAGGACATGCTCTAACTCTGACCCATTGGGGTCCTTTTCGGACACGGATCTAAAGGTTATTATCATGTAAGTGGGAAGTTCTGCAGTTAATCAACATTCTATTCTCTTAGTCTAGTAGTCTGAGACGCCAGGTGTTTGGAGACAGAAGGTGAGGCCTACTTCCTGCTGTGAAGTAATCGGTTTCTTTCTACATGTTAATAGTTTTTAGTTCTGATCTATTTGACAGAGACAGAGGAAGAGAGGGGGTAAGTGAGAGACAAAAGGGCCGTCTTAATCTACTCTTCCTTGAGACAAATGATGATAATTAAACAGCATGATGTGGAGCCTACACCATTGAATTAAATCCTATCTTCTCAACCCAACTGCAGCATGCGTTTTAAATACATTAAAACATAAGAATTTACATAGTGATGAAACATTTAAACTATTTAACGCTACAGGCCCCATTGTCTATTGTCTAAATAATCCGTTCATGGTGTGTGTGTGTGTGTTTGTGTGTGTGTGTGTGTGTTCTATGTGTGTGTGCGTGTGTGTGTGTGTGCACGCCCTTCAGGTTTCACTGGTCTTCCTCATCAGCGGTTTGGTCATACTTGGCTATGCCTCATCAGTCAGCAGACAGAAGACGTATCAGGACGTAGTGAGAGAGGTGTGTGGAGGAGCTGTGGGTCAACTCTGTGAAGTCTGTTTTTGCTTCAACCTCTTCATGATATGTGTCGCTTTCTTGGTGGTGGTGCAGGACCAGCTGGAGAAATGTAAGTGCTTATTCATCACTGCTGAATTAAGTTATTTTCATGTAGGCTCTCTCGTTACTCAGAATGGACCACTTGGTCAATGGCTGTTGTTTACAAGCTACTACTTTTATTTCCCCCTCTCCTTACAATAAAATAAATAAAAGCATTCTAAGCTGTTCAATTCTTTTCTGTGGAGTTTCATCAGACCTGTAGCAAACACGGTCTTTTCTGCTCGCTACAGCATGTCCCACATTGGGCAAGTATCAATGGTAGCAGAAAATCTATTAAACTTGAAGTTAATTAATTATTTTTAGTCGGTTAGTTTATCCATTCATGTTATGGTGCTTATCTGTTTCCTGGTCACATTAATGTGATTAATTATATCATTAGGAATTATTGTATTGGATGTTATATAATAATTGATAACTATGGACCACATTGTCCCAACTTTTTTGGATGGTGTGGCCGTGAAACAGGTATTAAAAGTATGTAAGTGATAAGAAAAAGGTCTTATGAAGTATTGAGTTTAACTCGGCAGAAATCCTGGAGGCAGTTAAATCATTGATTTAGGGTTTATTTGAAGGTTTGTAGATTACAGTGATGAGACAACTTATTCATTCACACCTCATTACAAATATTACATCCCCAACCATGTTTGTTACTGACTTAATGTTCTATTCTGTAGAACACTGTCAAAGACTTGTTTCTCTATCTCTTAACTAGAACCTTTCTCTTAACTTTTTCTCCACACTTACTCTGGCTTACCAGATGCACACTGCTGGGGTAAAGCCTGACACCCCTCCCCTTCCACTACCTCTGCTTACTATTTGGCAGGGACACCGTCGCTGCATCCAGGGCTTAGCCCCGACCGGCACGATTGTTATTGGTTTAAAGTACGAAATACGAACAAGCCAGAGTTTTTTTTTGTCTCTATCCCAGAATAGAAAAGCAGTGTAGCCAGATCATACTCCAGCACTGACACAGCGCTGTGGAGATAGGTCTGGCAATGCGAGACTACTACACACTAAACAGCCGTTATGGCACAATCACCTGTCAATAAGAATAAAATGATTTGTGCCTGTGTTGTACCACAATGTTTTCATGTTATCAAGGTACTTGAGTGATAAATTTACCAGCCATTTCCAATGTCAAAAAATTAATCTCTCTCAGATCACAAATCGTCCGCGCTTTAATTTTCATTCTAGCTAGAATTAGGTTAAAACATGTGACTGGGAGCAGAAATGCTAATCTTTTTTTCATTTTCCCCTTCCGCTTCAAATACCTTTAATGTTTTTGCTCTGTTCCAGTTTTACACAGAGCATTTGATTGGATTTACAAACACACCCCTTAAAAAAATCAATATGATAAGAAATTCTGCACAGAGCACAGATCAGATGGACGGGCACCTGTAGTAAGATAAAGTGCTTTATAAAGGTTCTGTTTTTATACTTTATGGTCATCCACTAATGTTATGTGTTATGTTTCAGCCATTAAAATAACATAAACCAGACTGTTTAGACCAATACAAAATGTTAACAAACCTGTACATGGTTTGTTGAGCATGCACACTATTATATTACAACTATTCTTATGTCTTCATGTTGCAGCAGACTTTTGACTCTGGTTTGTTCTCCTTCCAGTGTGTATTTCTCTATATCAGACGGTGACTGGGTTCAGTGAGGGAGAGATGCCATATCACTGGTACACCGACCAACGATTTGCCCTCTTCATCATGTGCCTCTTTATTATCCTACCCCTGTCCATCCCAAAAGAAATCGGCATCCAGAAATACACGAGGTATAGGGCACTTACTGTGATGACATGCTGAGTGTAAATGTTTATGTGATTTAACTCTTTTCACCTCATGCCAGTGTGTTGGGGACGCTGGCTGCTACGTATCTGTGTGCGGCAGTGATTGTCAAATATTACCTGATGGAGAGCCATGTTGCTATAATAACTCCAGAGCACAGCCAAGGGTCAGTAACACTTTTCTTGATGGATGCATGTGTGTGTCTATCATTGGCTTCTCATTTTACACAGCTGATGTTTTGTGTGCATCAGTAAAAGTGTGTGGTGTGTGTGTGTGTTTCAGTGTAAGTTCGTGGGGTTCAATGTTCAGTGTTGTGCCGACCATCTGCTTTGGCTTCCAGGTAGGATCACCTTCAGCTTGGTTTTGAGACTGAAAGTAGTCAATATGATGCTTAACATTCAAGTGGTTTAATATAGACTTAGAAAACACAAAGAAATGTAAAATCACAAACCAACCAACAATAACAGACAACTGAACAAGCATGTGGAGCAAATTATTTTTAGTTTTACTGTCTGCAGTGCTTTGCTCTGAATACTAATAGCACTGGAGGTCTTTGCTCTCTTTCAAGTTTACCTGCCATAACATCACAGGCAGTTTCTGATGGTAGAATTGTTTTGCCAATGCCCAAACTTAGAAATGCAAAGAAAAACAAACCAAAATGCAAACAGAGACATTAATCTTTTTAGAAAGTTTCTTTTTGGGGACTTAATTGAAAAAATTTGAAGTTGGAGAAAAGGGTAATAAATTGCAATATACAACAAAATTTGGTATTGTGGCCGATCGGGGCAAACGCCCTGCAACTTCAGATAACACATGCAAATAGACAAAACACAAGCAAATTAAGAAAACAACTTCGTTAACTTCACTCCTCCAGTTGGGAGGAGGCCTTGGGGAAGACCCAGGACTAGGTGGAGAGATTATATCTCCAACCTGGCCTGGGAACGCCTCTGGATCCCCCAGTCGGAGCTGGTTGATGTGGCTCGGGAAAGGGAAGATTGGGGTCCCCTGCTGGAGATTCTGCCCCCGCGACCCGATACCGGATAAGCGGAGGAAGATGGAGATGGAGATGGAGAACTTCATTAATTTGACAACACGTGCAGTATTCAGCAAACAAGCTGCATATACACACAACACAACCAAATACATAAACACAATGCAAATAAAAAACAATGCAAAAAGAAAAGCACACAAACCACGTAATCAAATGCAACGAAAATAACGCTGCATCCAGATTACACAACGGAAGTTCTCCAAGCCTCTAAAGGGAGCATATATGTATAGCACATGTCAATACATGGATCCCATAGGAATCCATGTATTGAGATCATCAATGTTAAAGATACTCTCAAAAAACTACAAAAAGCAACCATGACTCTGGATACCTAAATAGGACATAAAGACAAAAAACAAAGTAACTATCTCTGATCCCCGGAAACTAACCCTAATGTTTGTTTGCAGTGCCATGAAGCCTGTATCGCCATCTACAGCAGCATGGAGAACCAGAAGCTCTTCCACTGGACGGCCATCTCTGTGGTCTCCATGTTTTTCTGTTTACTCATCTACACTCTAACTGGTGAGTTCACCTCTAAAACATCAACCTCAGAGCATTGTGTGCTCACATAAAAGCCAATCATCACATGTACTCTCTCCATATCCAGGTGTGTATGGCTTCTTGACGTTCGGACGGGCGGTTGCCTCCGATATTTTGCTGTCATATCCAGGAAATGATGTGGTCATAATCATTTCCAGACTACTTTTTGGAATATCAATAATCACCATTTATCCTATTATTCTTCTTCTGGGGAGGTGAGCTACACTCCAGTTGCTTTGTTTTGTCCTGTGTGAGGTTTTGTGTGTTTCAACCCCTAACATGTTGTATGAATGTGTGTGTTTGTGTGTTTGTGTTTGTGTGTGTGTGTGTGTGTGTGTGTGTGTGTGTGTATGTGTGGAACAGATCTGTCATCCTGAACCTGATGCTACGTATTCAAAGACGTCGTTGTGGAATTGTCACTCATTCATTTGAGAGTCGCTGCAGAGTCGTTCTTACTGTGATCTGGATCACCATAACTCTTCTCATTGCCATGTTTGTCCCTGACATGGGGGACATCATCAGTGTCATTGGAGGAATTAGTGCCTTCTTCATCTTTATTTTTCCTGGTACATAAACTACCTTATCTTTAATATGTGTATGTATCTGTGTTTGCAATGACATAATGTGTAATGTATGGCTTAAATTGTTCACATATTCAATTTATTTTTTTATTAGCTTGTCAGTCTCTTGTCATTCTTTGAATTGGACTAACCTGTATGGAAGGTGCTATACAAATAACCCATAATCCTGACACATTAAGGTAACCTGGCAGTGTGTGTTTCTATGTTGCAGGTCTTTGCTTAGTGTTCACAATGCAAACTGAATCTGTGTCTCCAAGAGTCAGGTGAGTGAGAACTTACTTACTTGTATGAGAGTTTAATGAGAATGCTTTATTTTACAGGTCTATAATTTTTATTTATTTATTTAATTAGTTAATAATTTCTAAGAAAGAGAGAATTTTCCTCATCATAATCATTTGACTGGTGCGTATTATAGGGACAATAGTGACGTGTGGTTAACTGATACACTTCCAATGAATTAATTCCAACTGCTGGTGTAACCGAGAGAGTCTTTTAGTCAATGAATATTTACTTGGGTATATTATTATTGTCTCTATGATTAATACCATAATACTTTTTCGGTGACATTCCTAGAAAATTATTAAGAAGGAGGTTACATAAAAAACTGTTGCTGGTCATACAAACATGGCAAGAGGTCACATCCCGCACAGTAAATATGACAAAAGAGATGCAAGTTCACAGTCCACAACCGTGTATGACGATTAGTCATCAGTGTACAAGTTGAACTGGACTGCATTGTCTCTCAAGAAAGGAAGAAAGAAAAGTGTCCCTCATTTTGCACAAATGGCTTGTCTTTGAAGAAAATTATGGCCTCTACGGGCATTACTTTACAAAGTAATTTGATTTGATAGAATTGTGTTATAATATGAGGATGTTTGAATAAAGGAAATAATGATAAATGATTATTAATTAATGTTAAGCCTAATAACTTGCCTTGATGTGCCTAATTTCTTGCATTGCAGGGTGATTTTAACAGTTTGGGGAGTCATAACCATTGTAGTTGGAGCCTTTATCTTTGGACAGAGCACAACCATCGCGGTCATGGAGCTTTGCCACAAATTCTGAATTTCTCACAGTTATCATATCACCACTACATTATCTGCAGCAGCTTCACTGTGACTTCACAGCGCTTTTTGCACAACTGAAAGTTGCATTTGTAAAGGTGGTTTTTAGTTGTACATATGATCCTTATCAAGGTCTTACACTAACTGGATATAGAATATATTTACTATGTGAGAATGTAATATTTATGTGTGTATGATGCATAAATATCATATTTAATTGATTTTTAATGGACAAGTGTATAATGTCAAAGAGAAGAATGCATTGTTACTATTTAATTGCTAAGTATGTGTAGAAGTAATATTGTTTGAATATGTGCATCTGTTTAGTATTTAATTTGGTCTGCCAATAATATACTTATAGTATATTAAATGAGAAATCACTAAATGTTGCCTGTTTGAGTCTTCATCTGTACTTACTGTACCTACTGTAGGGGGCAGTGTTGCACTACTGAAGCATTATTTACTTATCTGGCCTCTGTATTGTGATCTGAGGGATCTTTTTGACAAGAGTGCGCCACATTTATATCAACTAAGCAAGGCAATTCTTTTTATATACACAGATGGGGTTTATGCCTTTGCATGTTTACATCTGTTATGATGATAACAAGAGTTATCTCTCTCCCCTGCCTTCTACATACACACATCATATGAGTGATATAAATCTGCAGCTTTCATTGAGCACAGATTGATGGCTGAGGAATGCTGAATATCCCTTTAGTTGTTTATTGACTTCAAGCTCAAAGGAGTTATGGCAGGCTGCCTGTGAGGGTGCATGTGCACACATGTGTATTAATGTATGAGTGAGTAATGATTTACAGTGAATCCAGAAAATGGCCGCCATATCTGTGCCTCGAGGGGGCTGTTTAAAAGTAATATGTTAGACATGCCAACTTCACGTACTTATCTGTCTAAACAGACACAGTAAGAATTTAAAATAGACCATTTAAAAACACACAGCTGCTCCTTATGGACGCTTCAGCTATATTTGTGTCATCTCGTGCAGCGTTAACGTCCTTAAGGGAAAACCTCAAACTGTGATACTCTACTTGTGTTTAGCCCATGGGATTATATTTCAACCTGCTGCCCAAATGACAAAATAAATCCACTAAATGCAAGGAAAAAAATCCTTGAAAATCCCACAAACTCCTTCTTGAAACCTACAGTTGCACTCTCTGTCAACTGGCCCACAGA
Organism: Etheostoma spectabile; assembly: GCF_008692095.1. Classification (NCBI taxonomy): domain Eukaryota; kingdom Metazoa; phylum Chordata; class Actinopteri; order Perciformes; family Percidae; genus Etheostoma; species Etheostoma spectabile. The sequence continues at coordinate 5,427,208 of NC_045733.1, read as the reverse complement.
TTTGTGAATGCAACTCAGCAGTCCTACCAAGAGCTTAGCATTTCAGTTCTCTCTCTGATTAACTCATTTTATACTTTTATGCCTCCACAAAGGATCGAATGGCTTACCTTTCTCAGTTACTGTATGACTTTACTTTAGACATTGCTTTGTTTAATTCCCCTGAAAGAAAAATAAAAGTATAAAGCCATATAGTGACTCTGTGAGCCTTGTACAACGGTGATGTCAGCTAACGTCAGCATGCTAACATGGATACAATAGTGCCATGCAACTGGAGCAACTGGCCTTCAGATTAGTTTCAGTCCAGTAGGACATTTTTTGAACTATTGAGGTGTTTGAAAAAATTGGCCTAAGAATTGGCAAGGGTGGCAGTGCTAACATGTTGATACTTAACTGGTAATGTTCACCATTTTAGTTTAACGTAATAGCATACTAACATTTGCATGTTCTTGCATTTTTGGGGTTATATCTATGGTTGAATGCATTTATTGTATGTCACTGTGTTTAAAAGCCTCAGCTAAATAAATGTAATGTAAAGTAATTTGCTAATTACCACTAAACATAAATTACAATTGAGGCTGATGGGAATGCATATTGTTTGGCAGGAAAAAGAATAAAAGAAAACATGGAGAAAGTTTGATCAAGTCAAACTGAAGAAAAAGTGAGTTATTACAGTATAATTCAGCCTGAAGGGAACATGACTGTTGCACCAAAATTCCATTGCAATCCATCTGATAATTGTTGATGTATTTTTTGTCTGGACCAAAGTGGCGCTCCAACCGGCAAACCAACCTTGCAATCCCTAAAGCGGCATCCACAAGCACAGTTTTAAATCATCCATTATTCTCTGCGTTAGATTATCTTTTCATTTTCCTCGGCCCGTGAAAAACAATTTCCAGTTCTCTATTATGCTGTTCCCTGTAGCTACTTTGTTATTGAAAGATTACTTGGACTGTAGGCTTCTACAGTCCTAATTAATGAAACGGCAATTTGTGGCAACCTTTTAAATGTTAATTGTTTCTGATAAAAGCGTTACTGTGTGGTGTGTGTGTGTGTGTGTGTGTGTGTAGTTTCTCTCACAGTCACTGTCACGCCGATTGAAATCTGGATGCCTTTTGTGTACCGAATGGGAAGCAAGCTATTTAGCGCCATTTTTATGACTAAACAAGGAGGGAGGTTACATTGTCACTGTGTGTGCATCTGGCAGCATCCTTTATGTATGACATGGTTGTGTGCATGTATTGTGCATGACCTTGTTTTCTATGCATCAAGGTTATCATGATGGAGATAACATGTATCCATCACTTTGCTACTCAGGCCTTTATTGAAGTGGTGACAGCAGATCTTTGACCTCCAGGCTGAACTCTGCAGGATAATCGCTGCAGTGGGAATGAGCTCAGGTAAAGGAGAGGCCTCCTTCACCTTCTGTGAGCGCAGCAGATCAGGATGACATTAAATCCTACTTGTGATACCAGAAGTGGACTAATGTCTTTCTTGGCTATGCCAGTCTTTTAATGTTCAGTGTATCTGCCCTACTACATTGCTCTTGTGTTGCATTTACAGACAAAATATTGTTTGCAAATTAAACATAATGACAAAATAACGTTTTCAATTTTCAATGTTTTCATGCTGGCAAAAGTAGTTGCATAATTTTTTTTATATTAAAATTATTTTTTGGGCATTTTAGGCCTTTATTTGTATAGGACAGCTGAAGACAGGACATCTACCAGATGAGCTACCCAGGTACCGATCGCTTTGTAGTTTTACGCAATGATCGATATTACAATATACAACTACAAATTATCAATTTACTGATTAATCTCTTGTTCCCATCTGATTGGATTAACAATTTTAACTTTTACATAAAAGTTTAGCTGAAATTTTAATGTGCATATTTTTGTGAAATATATAAATGTAATAGATGTGTAAGGTTTTAACAGATAAATTAATTATTTTTTTTCCTGGCATTTTCCAGCATTTCTGTTAATAAGTAAGCCTAAGGTTTGTAGCCAATGAATCCATAGACAGATACCAGTTAAAACTGATATGGTCTTGTCTGCATTGTCACTACCTCTGTGTCCTGTGCTGCAGATTCATATTTCATGAGTTTGGAGAATGGCGGACCCAAAAGTAGAGCCAGTAGAATAGAATGCCTTTATTGTCATTATACACAAGTGCAGTAGCCTACCTGTGCAACGAGATCCAAGCAACCCCTTTACAGTGTTAACACAAAAATATAAATATGTAAGTAGTAAGTAGTGAAGAAAAAAAAGAGGGGGGGGGGAATGTGGAGCACAGTCCTGAGAGCAATTATATACATATATAAAGTAGTAGAGAAATAAAGGGGTTGTATACACATTAAGCAGAAATATAGTTTGAAGTGTCAAAAGTCCTGAGTATTAAATATTGCACAGTAATGAGATTAAATGGTTAAGTATTAAAAATAAATAAAGCACTGTAATGAATTAAATGGTTAAATATTTAGTATTGCACTGTAATGAAATTGCACAGAATTCCATGTCCTTTTACGTAGGTAGGCACACACCACACACACACACACACACACACACACACCCACACACACACCACACACACACAACACACCACACACACACACACACACACACACACACACACACACCACACACGAAAGTTAGGGGCCCGGGGTAGGCTGTGAAGTGAAGTCAGTGCATGTGTGAGTTCAGAGTGGTTATGGCTTTTGGGAAGAAACTGTTCTTGAGTCTGTTAGTCCGTGCTCTGATGTACCTGGAGCGCCTACCTGAGGGCAACAGGTCAAACAGATCCGAGCCGGGGTGGGAACTGTCCTTGGTGATGTTTTCTGCTCTGCTGAGGCAGTGGGAGGTTTAGATGTCCATCAGGGAGGGGAGAGGGCAGCCAATGATCTTCTGTGCTGACCTTAAAACCCTCTACGTTAGCAGGCTCTCGATGGACGAGCGGTAGAAGGTCAGCAGCTGGGTGAGTCCAGGTTGAACTTTCTGAGGACCCTCAGGAAGGGTAGTTGGTGCTGGGTCTTCTTGATGACCGCTGTGGTGTTGCCTGCCCAGGAGACGTCAGTCTCACAGTCTGGGGCCGATTGGTGAGAAAGTCCTTTATCCAGGCACATGTGGGAGGGGGGAGGCCGAGACTGACCAGTTTGGAGATAAGAATGTCCGGAATGATTGTATTGAAAGCGGAGCTGTAATCGAAAGAGAGCAAGAGTAAACAGTGGAGTAGTTTTGATGATTTAATAACATAAAGATATACAAAAACATACAAAAGTATTTGGTCATTAACCAAAATAATTGGACAACTTTAACTTCCAACCTGATAACGGCGCTCAATGAAAGTTCAGGTGTTCAAAGTTGTTATAATTCATCCTCTGGGAACCATGGATATCTGTACAACATTTCATTGATTATGTTTCATGTGCCGTGTGCTTACTGGGATGCTATGGACAGAGAGGAAATAACCAAATCCAGGGAAGCACTGGTGTTTTTAAAGTTGACACAAAACATCCAAGCACAGCTTCCTCCAGTTTATTCCATCCATTCAATAAAAAAAGAAGTAGAAGTAATGTACAAAATCTAACAGAATACGATCTAACGTAATGATATATGGTTGAGTTAGGTATTTAACTTTGTGTCTGTGTTACAGTTTTGCAGCTTCAGAACACACACTCAAAAAGAGAGTCACTGGCAGAGTCACTCAGTGATTTGTTAGTGGAGACATGACTGAGCTGATTGTTGGAGGGAACTGGAGAGTGACTGCCCTTTAGGAATAATACACCACACACAGTATGTGCTGTCTGTCTCTCTTCCCATTTGCAGAGCACATTTAAATTTTTCATAGTCACACAAAACCTTTAAAACCCCCAGTTGCTTTGATATCAATTGTGATATATGCTGTTGCATTTGATCTGAGACTCAGAGCTCTCTTTGTCCCCTAAGGGCATGTTTCTCTTCACATGGCTCTACACCCTTTCAAAACAAAATTCCCCAAAACCAATTTCCCCACATAATCTTAAGGTCAGCCCTTGTTGAGAGAGCTACAAGCATGTAGGCCTACTAAATAGATTATTTCAATCGGGTTTAGCAGTTAGCATGCAAATCGTTTCGCTCTGCCAGACCTTCCTCCACAGTAAACGTGTTCCTATGTTCAAAAGTTATTTTAGTTGTGCAGCAGAAAACTCAGATAGTCTAGCTGGCTATCTCGATTTACCATGCAAACTACAGTTTTGATCGTTTTCTTTGCTTTCAGGATTAACCTTCATATCATTTGTTTTTAAATCTCTCCAGCATTCCAAAAGAATGTAAATGTGCTGTATTTATATAGCGCGTTTCCAGTCTTAACAACTGCTCAAAGCGCTTTTACATCTACAGGAAACATTCACCATTCACACACATTCATACACTGTGGCCGGGGCTGGCGTACAAGGTGCCACCTGCTCATCAGATAAACGTTCATACACATTCACACTCCGATGCGCAGCACCGGGGGCAACTCGGGGTTCAGTGTCTTGCCCAAGGACACTTTGACAATGACTACAGGGGCTGGGATAGAACCACCAACCTTCCGATTGGCAGGCAAACCGCTCTACCACTGAGCCACAGCCGAAGCTGTTCCTTTTCCCCAAACCTCTTCAAATACCTGCCTGAATTGACAGCCTTCCTCTACCTGCATTTGGATAGAACTGTAGGACATTAATATTACGAGAGGTGTCACTGCAGCAGTAAATCGGACAAAATGTTTACGCCCACCATTTTTGGAAATCCTAATTGCAACTGGATGTCCCAAAGGTCCATCATTAATGTATGAGACTCCTTCTGTGAGTGTCCTGTTTTTACTTAGTAACATATTTGCCTTAAAGCCTGAATTACCTTTTCAATAGCAGAATATGTGATCAATGTGAAGTATATTGGATGGGGGAAAAAGTGAATGCCGAGATATGAACAGATTGTAAACCCCATTCAAAAATTGTATTAAAACAGTTTTCATCAGCTCACACTGTAGAGAGCTCTAATAATTATATAACATGATGACTAGAATCAGTTCACTGAGGATAATCTGGCTGGAAAGATGCACACACACGCAAATCCAGTAGAATAGCAGATCACACGGTTTATTCAGACTCAAATTATTTTGAATCCAACCTAAAATGATGAAAGTTACTTTACTTCAACACTCACCTTTATATTCAGTCATTCTCTTATTTTGGTATAAACATGGTCATTTGTCAGGAAAATACCACAGATATTAATGACAATCATGAAGCATTGAGCCATGTATGTTGAATCAGAATGACGTCTACAGAGTTACAATCTATGTTAGTCAAAACAGTGAATGAACTAAAGCAGCAAACCCAATGTCCTGGGGATGAATAAGCATTTTGTTTTAGATTTCACAAGATAAATAAGTTCTGTAATTTTAGCTTCAGGCTGCCTGATACCTAAAAGATGTATTACTGATTAGAATAATCTTTGAACCTGATGCTGATACTTTTGTACTTTTCCTTAAGTACAATTTTGAATGAAGGACCTTTAGTTGAACAGAATTATTTTTACACTGTGGTGTTGTTACTTTTGTTTCTTCAGGATCTGGCTATTTCTTCCACCTCTGCTAATAATATTGATAATAATTGTAAAATAATAAATGAAATGCATCAATGCAAAATTAACCTTTCAAGCTCCATTGTTTTGCATTATTTAGATACAGATATGTAATAATTTCCGTTGAGATTTGACTGATTTGAACAAATAAAAAAGTGACTTAGTCCTTTAAAAGAGGCCCCGCCTTCTTGATTGTACGCATGCGGAGTGCTGTCTGAATTACATGAAAGCGTGCTTCCGTTTCCTTACAGCAGCTACAGTCCGGTGAGTTTGTCTTCGGTGTTTTCAGGGTGCTGGTACATTTTGTCGACAGACAGCTCCTCAGACTGTAGAGGTATTTCTCTAAGAGACTTTAGTCAACACAGGAACGTCACTCATTGCGGGTTTTAGGAGACACAACTCGACCATTAGCACTGCGCCTGTAGGAAGTGTCCCTTTCAGCTTCAGAAACTTGTGTTAACAAAAACATTTGTCTACTGTGTCAAAACATGCAGTTACATAAGGCTGTGACTGTAAATTTTAGCGTTAAATAGATTAGTGAACAGCAACAGGGCTTGAATACAGACTGTGCAGGATTCACTCTTTTTTTTTTTTTTTGTAATGCTTTGCAGTATCGTAATAGGAAATACAACGCAGTCCATTTCTTCTTGTTGCAGAGTTTTTAATTTCAAGCATCCCATTGTTGGAAAAACGTAATGTCTTAACCTGTTTCATAGCTAACGTTACAACCATGAATGTAGTAAAAGTATTATCACTCAGTATGTGCAATAATTACGTGGGGGGTAATTCAATGTTATTATTGCCTATCTTTGAGATTCCATTATTGTGATATCAAAGTTTACAGTTCTCATGTCTGTATGAATTATCAAAATCTGTCGTTATTTTAGAAAATTATAGTAATTTGTTTTGGCTGGAATACAAAAAAAAATTGTGACTCGGTGGGATAAACACTTAAACTTCATTAATGATGTGTGCATTTTTGATTGACTAATTGTTTAATACATATTTTAACCTACTCCTTTTACTACAGCTAGCAGGCATGTAATGCTAAGCTAGTGTCCATGTGTTATGTTTTGGATACAGTGGGGCTCGAACGTTTGGGCACCCCCAGGTAAAAATTTGTATTGATCTGCATAAAGAACCCAAGAAAAGATGGAAAATCTCCAAAAGGCATCAAATGACAGATTAGACATTCGTATAATATGTCACAAAAAGTTTGATTTTATTTCCATGCAGAGTTTCTGGCATGCACCGCCGGCTTTGGAAAGCTGAGACCTGACAGGGTCATGGATTGTTCTCAATCATTGTCTGGAAGACCAGGTGATGTCAACCTTAAGGTTTTAAATACCCAGACTCATCTGACCTTGCCCCAACAATCAGCACCATGGGTTCTTCTAAGCAGTTGTCTAGAAAACTGAACTAATAAAAAGTTGACGCTCACAAAGCAGGAGAACGCTATAAAAAGATAGCAAAGCGTTTTCAGATGCCAATATCCTCTGTTGTTGTGAGAAAAGGAAGTCAAAACTCACGTTTGACTGCACGATCCATCCAGAAAGACCTGGTAGACACAGGAGTTGTTGTACACCATTCCACTATAAAGAGATACTTTACAGATATGGTTTTCATGGAAGAGTCGTCTGAAGAAAACCTCTTCTACGTCCTCACCACAAAAATCAGCGTTTGAACTTTTTGGCCGGAATGAGCAAAGGTACGTTTGGAGAAGAAAGGGCACAGAATTTAATGAAAAGAACCTCTGTCCAACTGTTAAGCATTGGGGGGGGGGATCAATCATGCTTTGGGGTTGTATAGCAGCCAGTGGCACAGGGAACATTTCACGAGTAGAAGGAAAAATGGATTCAAAAAAATTTCAGCAAATTTTGGACGCTAACTTGATGCCATCTGTGAAAAAGCTGAAGTTAAAGAGAGGATGGCTTCTACAAATGGATAATGATCCAACAACACACCTCAAAATCCACGGTGGATTACAGCAAGAGGCGTAAACTGAAGGTTTTGCCATGGCCTTCACAATCTCCTTACCTCAACATAACTGAAAATTTCAAGGAATAGACCTTAAAAGAGCAGTGCGTGACAAACAGCCCAGAAATCTCAAAGAACTGGAAGACTTTTGTAAGGAAGAATGGGCGAAGGTACCTCAAACAAGAATTGAAAGACTCTTGGCTGGCTACAAGAAGCGTTTCCAAGCTGTGATACTTGCCAAAGGGGGCAGTACAAGGTATTAACTCTGCAGGGTGCCCAAATTTTTGCAGATGCCATTTTTTGGTTTTGTTATTTTGAAAGTGTAAATGATGGAAATAAAATCTAACTTTTTGTGACATTATACGAATGTCTAATCTGTCATTTGATGCCTTTTTGTAGATTTTTCCATCTTTTTTTGGCTTCTGTATGCACATTAATACAATTTTTTACCTGGGGTGCCCAAACTTTTAAGCCCCACTGTATTACTACAGCTAATAACTCAAAGATTCTCTATATTCTTACGGCACATTTAAGATTATAAAATCAGACCAGTGAGACCAAATTTAATTATTTCTTTTATCTTGAGTCTCTTTATCACTTTTCTAAATCTCTTATGGATAAAACAGTAACATTAGGCTGTTTTTCAACAAACAGGACGGAGCACTTTCATACACACAAGCAATATGATTGATGAGGAATATTTGATAGATGTGCTGTTATTAACTTCATAGCATATATTGCCATTCATCACTGAGTTACTGCAGACTAATCAAGGAATGACCCAGAAATATGTTCTCCTACCCAGTGTTGTCATCTAAATCATGTGCACATGAGCAGAGGATTAGCTTTCCGGTTAATTTGACTCTGACTATAAATTTATTTTTATGTCATGAGTTAAAAATTGCTCAACAATTACATGAATTGTTAAAAATTATTTTTAGGACACTCTGCTGTTTGAGTAAAAGTCTTGCCATCACAAACTAACGTACATCACCATCCTCCTGTTTCAGCCAAACAAACACACCATTGCTGTCTCGTGAAACCATGTATCTCTATTTTTAAAGATACATAAATCATTTAAAAACTCACTGGGTTATCTGAAGAATGCGCTGTCACTGAAAACTGGTTTTCTTTGCTCATGAAAGGTTGACAATTTGGAGATTAATGGTTTTCAAAACCCTTAATCTGACTTGGACCACCATGTAGTCGTCATATTAAAATGTTGATGAAGATTTGCCAGTGCAAATTGTTATTTTCAAGTCTTATTAGAGGAGACAGTGTGTTGTGGTAGTGGTGTGGAAAATCTCTTGTCATTCTGGGTGAAGCTCTGGCCTGGTGATGTAATCACCAATATTTACAGTCTGCCCTCTTGCCTGAGGGCGTCACATCATAATGAGTTGACATAAGTAATTCAACACCACTCATGCATGTAGAGAAAAAATGAAGGGTTGCATAGCCGGGCCTTGGTATAATTCACGGTGAAATGTTCTGCTTGCTGTCCTTAAGATTGACTCTACTTGTGCCACATTAAGCAGGTTACATAAACAGTGAACAGTCTGGTGTATTACACCAAAACACAAATTACATGCATTTCTTAATCTTGTTCTTGTTGTTCTACTTTAACAGGTGTGAAGGATGAGCTCAGGCAATGGGACCAGGAGGAACGTTGGAAAGCTGCAGCATTTCAAAAACACGTTTGACCCTGAAACACTGACCGAGATTCAAAGTATTTTTAGTAAAGTTAAAACCTATGTGAAACCTTCCAATGGGGAGTGGTGCATCCCCGACCCAAACGTTGCTCTCAGACACTCTGTGGAGGAGCACTCCCGGCTGCAGGCCCTGAAGGCGTCGCTCAATGATATTAAAAACCAGCTCAGTGACAAGAACGTCGAGGTCTGGCATCAGCACACCAACTCCACCAATCGAGCCGGGAAGGTGATCGCCGCTGTACGTTCTGCTGCCAACGCAGAGATCTGCACTCAGGCCTGGTGCAAGTTCTCTGAGATCCTGGGAACATTCAATCTTCTTCCACAGGAGGCTCTTCAAAATGGCGAGCTGAACACAATCCACCTTTGTGAAGCTCCAGGGGCCTTCATAACCGCTCTGAACCATTACATCAAAACCAGCGAGTCCACACGTTACTGTGACTGGAGCTGGGCCGCTAACACTCTTAACCCGTACCACGAGGCTAACAGTGGCAACACGACGATCGCAGATGATCGGTTAATCGCTAACACATTGCCCTGGTGGTTCTTTGGCTCAGATAACACAGGTAACATCATGATTCAAAAACATTTGCTGGAGCTGCAGTCGTTTGTGGCTAACATGCGTAGAGTTGATGTGGTGACAGCAGACGGTAGTTTTGACTGTCAGGAGAAGCCAGACGAGCAGGAGGCGCTGGTGGCGTCGCTGCATTACTGTGAGGTCACGGCTGCCCTGCTGCTCCTAAGCCCCGGTGGCTCTTTTGTGCTGAAGATGTTTACCCTGTATGAGCACTCCTCCGTTTGCCTTCTCTACCTGCTGAACTGCTGTTTCCGCTCTGTCAGTGTTTTCAAACCCTGCCCAAAAAGTCGGCAACCTGGGTTTTTTTTGTGTGTCAACTAGATGGCGGAAGCTTAGGCCTTTTGCTCTCCAACTGTTCTATTCGGACCACATCTCTAAAAAAAGGGCACTTTTCCCCCAAATCACTTGTCCCATGTCGTTTCTAAAAACCCTGAAGAATGGCCCCTACTTCCACACGCTCCAGGTGGACACAATCACAGAAAACCTGCGCGTTTAAAGGAATAGCACCGAGCAAACACGGCTCGACTACTCGGGCTGTACGGCTCAGGGAAAATGCAGCGCTTCCAGGGAAATGTCTGTAAAAACCTAAACTGTCATGAACCAAACTTATTATTAATAACCCATTCTTGACCTTTGAAAAAAACCCAACACGAATTTCCTTAAAAGGGCCTTGGGAATCTTTTTTTGAGGGGTTTAAACAATCCCCGGGCTTCATTTCAATGGGGTTTTGTCCAGTTCTCATGGAATGAAGGTTTGTTTTCCTTTTTTTTTAGTCACCAAAGGCCCCACTTCCTAAAAATTAAGTTTAAACTTATTTGGTCAGTTATAAGTTTTTCAATTCTTTTTCCACTCTATTTGAGTAAAATAAAAATTTTCCAATGAGAAATACGTCTTGAAGATCTGCAGTGAAATATAGAGTCTTTATGGGTTTTGGATATTAGTACATGACTTAAATAGACCCAAGTTTAGGAGTAGTAATCTTTTGCTGGTTCACCAGTTCATGTTAAACTCATGTGGAGCCCTTGCCTCTGTTCCCTTTTTTTCAGCTCTGGAGCAGATAGGAAAACCTAAGTCGCCTTCAATTGGTACATTATAGATATTTATTACGTGTTTCATACTGCAAAATATGTATAATGTTGATCAAGTGTCTCTGTGTATAGGTGAGCTTCCTTCCACGGAGTCGATGGATTTCTCGTAACACGGTGAGTCCCGCCTGCTGCAGCGTCTCAGCGGGCCGACCTCTGGGACAAAAGAAGCAAACAGGCTCCTTCAATGAGCGTAGGGAATTGCAGACCCTGAGCTGGAGGGAGCGCATCAAGAGGGGTTGCCATGCTACCTGGATACAGAGACACTGTACGGAGGCCGTTGGAACCAGCTGCGTGCTGGAAGGACCCCTGTCAGAGTGTCACATCGATTCATGGTACGTTATCATCGGTGCTGCACTGCCTGCAGTCAGAAACTCTCCGTTCTGTGAAGGAGTTTTGTTAAACCACTTAAATGAAGCCCTGATGGACCCAGCAGTAGACAGGACTCAAGCACCTCCCTGTGACTCTTGCCATGTGACTTGCACAGCCTCCATCTTGTCCGATGTTGCAGCTCTCTGCATCTTCACATCTGACAGTGATGGCATCAAAAAGAAGAAACGGTGTCTGGTGTTTGGCAGATGCTCAGTGTGGGGTGCCTGTGAAAACCAACCAGGGGATTTAGTCTTAGAATTTTCTGCAGAGCCTTCAGTTCCTCAAAGAGGCTGCATCACGCTGCATGACGGGGAGCCGCGGTACCAGCAGCAGCTCTTAGGTTGTGTTGTGTTTTCCCTGCAGAACCTGAACTCTGGGGATGCCCTGCTGCTGCCTGTGCTTTCTGCCTTCTCTCGTGTCACCGCAGCTGTTGTGCTCTGCCTGCATGTGTGTTTTCGCTCAGTCACATTCAGGTGTCCGGCCCCCTCAGGCGTAGTTGGGACAGTGCTTGTGTGTGTTGGCTTCTGCCCTAAAGCTGCTGCACGAATACTCCCTTTTCTCACTGACGTCCATAACTGTGTGGGTCAGCTTTTAGGAGACGAGGAGGACTCTGGTAAAAATCTGGCGTCTGGGTGTGACCGCCAGGTGCTGCAGTTTGTTCCCATGGAGGAACTGCTCACAGGAGGACTGACTGAGTTCCTGCGCACCATGAACTCTGAAATCATCCAACAGAAGCTACATTTGCTCATGCAATCATAGTACATTTTAGTGAGCTTGGACTCTGGGGTACATGCTATTGCTTCAGAAGTTGTCATTAGGTCCCAGTCAATTCTATTCTTGTCTAATCAGCAGACTGTTTAACAACACTGAATCATTTCTGTATGCTGATATTAAGAAATTACTCCACTGATTTAGCATTGCACACCTATAAACATTGTCAGACTCGCAATGGACAGTTTTAAAGAAAGGATCAAAACTGATGCAGCAGAATCCAAGATAGTCTTTTTTACTCTGTCCTTCTTCTTGCTTGCATTACCTACATTACAACTCGACCAGCGACACATCAATCAGAGATTCAAGTCCGTCATATTAGTAGTGGCTAATGTAGCTGCTAGCCTCAAGCAGAGATGAGGAGCAGGCTACAGAGGTCTGGTAAGCTGACTCCACACCTAGGCATGGGCCGTTTACTGGTTTCCAACGTATACCGCAGCATGAAAAAGTCATAGTTTCAAAACCATTATAATTTTCCGTAATACTGTTCCTTGCAGTATGACCTGTTTTTTATGAGTCGTTAAAAATAGAAAGTGCAGTTTAGAAATCCCTCTCCCTGCCAGTGTCCCGTGTGTGTAAAAATAAAATACATTGTGTTCAATGGAAAAAAGGTTTTTACCCAGACATTTCAAAGTATTACATTTCAAAGCTGTAGTTGCAATATTGTGAAACCGTGATGTTTTTGCTGAAGGTTATCATACCGTCAGAGTCTGATACCGGCTAGAGGGCGACACGCCAATTAATTATCGCTCCTATCGCATCCCGAGCCCACAAATACTCCCAGCATATCCCGATAACGTGACTGCCTCCCCCCCAAAACAAATCCTGTCCTGCGAGATCCCGAGAGAAAGAATCCCGTCCCACTCCCGTTTTGTTCCTTATGTTGTCTAAGCAAGTTATCAGACTCTGTTGGCCTTTTTTTTTTTTTTTTTTTTTTTTTTTTTTATTCCACCGTATTTGAGGCTGGAGAGAGACTGGATTAGTATCTTACCTTCTATCCGTTGTATTCTCTGTTGCTGATATTTCAAATAGTATCCTGCATTGTCGTCGTTTGTGCACCTTTTTCCACGTCTTATTTCATCCACATTATGAAGGGACTCGACTCAGCCGACTAGCCTAATACCTAAGTAGTATTAAGCTACACACTTTTAATACTGTTTAGTTGAATATCGCACCACTTAGTTTTCCCGGTGGCGTAGCAATAACGCAGGAGTTTCAGTTTTCCCGGGTAGACATGACAGGAATTCATGCAAACCAAAGATAGAAATCTATTACTGCATTTTGCACCTGAGTTAACCACATACATAGGCCTATTATAGCTTTAACTTCCCCTTGTCTCTATGATTCAATAATGTCACTGTGAAGTTTTTTTTTTGTACGAAATGCCTCGTAAATTTTTTGAAATCTTCCCGGTGCCACCAGCTTACGTTGATTTCAATGCTCTATCCGTCCCTATCACATTACCAGTGAGATTGACTCCTGTACCGCGGGAACAAATTTTGACTTTACACATACATATGTCTCTGATTAGATCAAATCCCAAAAATAGTTGGGTAAACCTTCACCAGTAAAGTCTCAAAAACATCTTTCTGACTAAATGTAATTGTGCTACATGCAATGCTTTTGACAACATGCAGGCAGGAGCAACATTGTCTGATAATGCAAACTTGCAGTGCATTAAATGCAAATTACTTTCAGCACTTGGATCAGCAGAACTCATCCGTGACTGAATTCACTGAGGATTTTAGGGAGGTTGAATAAACATTAGTCCAACCCTTAGCACCAGACCTCATGTCAGTCACAGATGGTTTGTGTTGAAATCCACATCACATAGACCCGGGGGTTTTACCCTTGTGTCTGTTGTGTTTCACAACAAATTATGGATCTTTTAGTCCTTCTGCCATCATAAAGCCTATAGGCGACTTACTGTATTTCAGTTAATTTCTCTTGTGTCTGGTAAAGGAAAAAAAAAAGTTCCATACGCGTATAAAAGGACAGACTGCGTACACTTAAATGTTTTATACTGCATGAGCTCTTAACTAAGGAGCTGTTGAGAAAAGAAATGTATAATGGCGAAAGTAAAAAGATGCAGTTTTTGCTTATTTGTAGTCTTTTTTTATTTTTAGTTTATGGTTTATAATATCAGTACAATGTGTATCAGTACAATGTAACTGTGGAATTTATTTTCTTACAAAAAGAATAAAAATGTGCACTGACAAATTACATGAAGTCTAAATGTACTAATTTGCTGGAGTCAAATTTAGGACTGATATGATGAATGCTTCATTTTAGTTCCTGTTGAACTAATAGAAGACATAATAAGCATCCAAACTATCACTAACACTAGAAGTAGTGTGATTATATTTTGTGCATCTGTTAATGTGAGATAACTGTTGTCTTATGTGATAACAGTCATATCTCTGCTGCTTTCCTTTGTGTACACAGGCATTTGTGGATACGTTTGGTAGATTTTTAATTAGTACAGTGTTGGCAGACGCAGCTGATACTTTTGATTAAACCAGGATTCCTCGGTATCTGTGAATAAGAAGAACAGGCAGAATCTCCTGCAACTGCCTTCAACTCCAGCACCGGATAATAGCCCCTTCTGATGTGCCCCCCCCCCAATCCAATGGGCTAGAATGCTGTCAATCTGACAATTGTGATTTCCATTGAATCAAAGTACTGTCACTTGGCTGCCTGTTCTGCCAATCTTCCCAGCCCTTGTCACATGACCAATTCATGTTTCCATGATGACTATCCAAAATCCTGATACCATGGGACCATCACTGGAATTGTTTTTCTAAAAAGTGGCTAATCTTGTAGGTCAAAACAGGGATGACTCTCTAATCTGGTTTTGCCCAATTGGTGGTCATCTCCTGTGTTCAGTCCATAGATATATAGTAGGTTTGTATTTTGGGTCAACCCCTAACAAATACCCACAAAAAATCACAAAAAACTCAGAAAAGGCTTCTTTTGTAAGTTTAATACCTCCAGAGTTTCTAATGTTGTGATCTTGTGTATTACAGCTTAAAACTGGATCAGAGAAAATCAAAAAGTCATATTCCACTAAGCAGACTGATCTCATGAAATGGGATATGTATGACACACCAATTTGTATGCCATTATTGGCATGTCATCAAGACACATTTGCTTTTTAGCGTGTATATCAACGCTGTTTGGCCTCCATTGACTTACATTACCTTGCGATAGCAAATGAATTTACGCCGTAACGAGTACTATGAAAAGCTGAAAACACAGGACTTTCACCCAGGAGACCGGGGATCGTGTCCCGCGTGTCACGTTTCCTTCTTGTCCCACATGTCACGTCTCGGTTTCTCTTTTTTTACTAAAGTCAACCGTTCTTTTCCTAAATCCAACCAGTTCTTTGTTTGCTAAACCCAACTGTGTGTCACGTTTCCTTATCTCAACCGTTGCTTTCTTCTAACACGGCAAGTGGCGATAACACAGCAAGTGGCGTGTATGTTTACGTACACTCTAGACAGCGTAGACATACATGCGCATAGGTCAAAATGCATACAGATAACACGCCACTTGGCTGAAAAAAGTTGGCGTGTATGTTCATGTGAAGTCATGATGTTATGCTGCACTAAGACCTCTCACTTATCTGACTCCAGCGATACCAAACACCCACCCACACAAACAATTAAATCAGACAGACTAATACAAATTGATAAATGACAAATTTCCACATTCTCTGCATTCAAAACAGGAAGAGGAAGCACACAAATAGTGTGTGTGTGTGTGTGTGTGTGTGTGTGAGATTGAGTCAAGCGATTGGGTCGTATTGTGCACCAGGAATGTAATCCATCCTCAGTGTCACCACTCTTTGCACTGACTATAATCCAATCTGTGTGGATGAAGTAATCAGAAGGTGAACTTGTGATCTGTGTCCTGACCTCTAAATATGAGGTGATGAAATGTTAGTAGGTCAGTCTGTGTCTGTATCTATTCACACTGACGAAAACCAAATATTAGAGATCCTATTAAAGAGATAGGTGAGATTTGGGGTTGTATGGGGGTTGTATGAGGTTGGTACTTGTCTGTGTGTGTTACCTACAGTAGATGGCGGTCAGCACACCTTCAATTTGGAGATGCAGGCAGGACTACCGACACAGAAGCAAAGCAATGTACTGCTGTTGACTGGTGCTGCAGCTAAACATATTTTAGCCACCTAAAAAAAAAATCAAATATTAGTTTAAGTTATATAAGCTATATTTAGAATATTTTAACCACAGTCATTATACCTCACAGAACACAGGAGTTGTTGGTCTCTGCTGCCTCGTTAGGTAAGTTTGTGTTATTGTGTGACTTTGGTGTTTTAAAAGGTTAGTTTGGATCACGGATGTATTATAAGAAAAATTATTCTTAGGCACGCAGTAAAGCACATTTACGTCAGAATAAATGTGACAAAATGCATGTAAGGCTCATCAATAGCAGCATTTATGGCTGATATAAATGTTATTTTGACTCTGATTCTGTGAGTGGTTTTGTTTTCACATCGCTGCTTAATAGAGACTCACCAAGTTGCTCTGCTGTCTACAGAGAAAAGATGTTGACAGATCAGGTGACGAAAAACTCGTTATGTAACAAAAAATAAGGCAGCAGGACAGGGAACTTGTGAGAAGGATAGTTGTGTTCCCTGCAGAGCAGGATGTGTTCATCAGAGGGATTCAGCTCAGTCAGTCAGTTGTCTCTCTGTGATCTCATTTCAAGAGACACTGTCTTGTTTGTTAGTCTCGCTTTGTTACTGCAGTTGTCAATCTGAGAGAGAAAAAAGTGGGTTACCGTAAAAAAAGGTATTAACACTCCTCAAAACATCCTCATCATAACAAAATGACTATTAAACTCCTTGTTTTACTCATTGTTTTCTTGATCCTGTCAGGGTTATATGCCTAATAATTGTATCTGCAAGGTGTTAAGAACAACTTTGCAAGGCCCACCCTATTCTGACTATTAACTGACTGTATTGTATTGCTCCAGGATTCTAATGGGTTAAAGTGTTTTGTTTCAGGTCTCAAACTAAATCAAGGTTTCAGGTAACCTAGTTTAAGTTTAGTCCTCATTTTGTGGCATGAGTCAACTGCTGAAGGAGTAGTTGGATATTTTGGGAAATACATTTCTAGTGTGATACATTAGTACTCGGAAGTCGGAAACACTCCCCTTGACCTCGGATTTCGGAGCTCAGAACTCGATCAACCTCATAGTACCCTGAGCTCAATATCCAACCTGGAGGCTCCTGTGCATCAACAGTAAAAACTGTAGTAACATACAGTTATTAGCATTTCTGTCTCATTTGTGTCCCACTAACCGGGAACCATGCTCACAAGCCCCCGGCTGAGTGCCACTACACTGGAGTTTACCCCGGTGGACGAGAGGGTTGCCTCCCTACACCTGCGGGTGGTGGGGGGAAAACTCTGACTGTTGTTTGTGCACATGCACCAAACAAGAGTTTGGAGTACTCAGCCTTCTTGGAAACCTTGAATGGAGTCCTGTATGGGGCTCCAGTGGGGGACTCCATAGTTCTGCTGTGGGACTTCAACGCACACGTGGGCAATGATACATGGAGAGAGAGGCGTGATTGGGAGGAACGACATCCCTGACCTAAACCAGAGTGGTTGTCTGTTGTTGGACTTCTGTGCTAGTCATGGATTGTCTATCACAAACATCATGTTCAACCAAAGGGATGCTCATAAGTATACGTGGTACCAGAGCACCCTAGGTCAAAGGTTACTGATCAATTTTATAATTGTTTCATCTGACCTGAGGCCCTATGTTTTGGACACTTGGGTGAAGGGACGGGTGGAGCTGTCAACTCACAAACAAATCAAAGCAGCGGGTGCGGGAGAAGTTTGGAGAAGACATGGAGAAGGACCTTCGGTTGGCACAAAGGTGCTTCTGGAAAACCGTTCGCCACCTCAGGAGGCGGAAGCGGGGAACTATCCAAGCTGTGTAAAGTAAGGATGGGAGGCTGTTGAGAGGAGGTAATAGAGCGCTGGAAGGAGCATTTTGAGGAACTCCTATGGTAGAGGTAGAGCTGGAGGATGATTGTTGTGGACAATCCTCCTCCAGTGGGCATTGTCGTCAATTTCCCTGGTGGAAGTTCCTGAGGTAGTTAAGCAACTCCACAGTGGCAAAGCCCCAGGGATTGATGAGATCCGCCGAGAAATACTAAAAGCTCTGGGTGGGGAGGGGCTTTCTTGGTTGACATGCCTCTTCAACATTGCATGGAGGTCTGGGATGGTGCTTAGGGAGTAACAGACCGGGGTGGTGGTTCCCCTCTTTGACGGTTGGCAAACCTTGGGTTGAAGAAGAACAATGTGGATTCTGTCCTGGTTGTGGAACAATGGATCAGATCTTTCCTCTTGCAAGGATCCTGGAGGGAGTTGGGAGTATGCTCAACCGGTCTACATGTGTTTTGTGGATCTGGAGAAGGTGTATGACCTGGTCCCCCGGGAGAAACTGTGGGAGGTGCTGCAGGAGTATGGGGTGAGGGGGTCCCTTCTCAGGGCCATCCAATATCTGTATGACCAAACCGAGAGCTGTGTCTGGGTTCTTGGCAGTAAGTCAGACTTATTTCATGTGAGGGTTGGCCTCCGCCAGGGCTGCACATTGTCACCAATCCTGTTTGTAGTATTTATGGACAGGACATCGAGGCGTAGTTGGGGTAGGGGTTGCAGTTTGGTGGGCTAGGGATCTCATTGCTGCTTTTTTTGGATGATGTGGTCCTGATGGCATCATTGGCTTGTGACCTTCAGCACTCACTGGATCGGTTCGCAGCCGAGTGTGAAGCGGCTGGAATTAGGATCAGCACCTCTAAATCTGAGGCCATGGTTCTTACCAGAAAACCAATGGAGTGCCTTCTTCAGGTAGGGAATGAGTCCTTACCCTAAGTGAAGGAGTTTAAATACCTTGGGGTCTCGTTCCCGAGTGAAGGGACAATGGAGCGTGAGATTGGTCAGAGAATCTGCACAGCGAGCGCGGTATTACGTTCAATTTATCACACCGTTGTGACAAAATGAAAGCTGAGCCAGAAGGCAAAGCTCTCAATCTACAGGTGAGTTTTCGTTCTACCCTCATCTATGGTCATGAAGGCTGGGTCATGACTGAAAGAACAAGATCCAGGGTACAAGCGGCCAAATTGGGTTTCCTCAAGAGGGTAGCTGGCGTCTACCCTTAGAGATAGGGTGAGAAGGACAGTCATCTAAGAGGAGCTCGGAGTAGAGCCGCTGCTCCTTTGCGTCGAAAGGAGCCAGTTGAGGTGGTTTGGGCATCTGGGAAGGATGCCTGGGCGCCTTCCTAGGGAGGTGTTCCAGGCACGTCCAGCTGGGAGGAGGCCTTGGGGAAGACCCAGGACTAAGTGGACAGGTTATATCTCCAGCCTGGCCTGGGAACACCTCAGGATTCCCCAGTTGGAGCTGGTTAATGTGGCTTGGGAAAGGGAAGTTTGGGGTCCCCTACTGGAGCTGCTGCCCTCGCGACCCGATACCGGTTAAACTAACTCAGATGGATGGATAAATCAGTCATACACACAGTCCTGTCCAACTTCTATCTGTGGGCATGTTGATACGCTGTTTGTATGCACAAAAAACTGCGTAATGCGTTGTCATCAACTGGTAATGCTAACAAAAGCTAACCTGGCTAGCACTTACCCAACAATGAAAAATCCAACTTGTAAATGGAACGCTTTCAACTCTGATGTGACGTCATTCTCAGGTCCGGATCTTGAGTTCCAAGATAAATGGAACGCGCTATTATTCACTTTCTTTCTGACAGTTAGAAGGTAGGTATAAATTAAAGCAAATGAGCTTATTTCCCAAAATGATTTACTGCTTTAAGTCAACATTCTGTGTGAAAACTAAAAACACTGCATTTACTAGAGACTCTCTCTATATTCTGGTTACACCTGTCTGTTTGAGAAAGCAGGTTTAACGTCATCACTTCAGTAATTATATTGTATTTCCCTTCATGTTATCTGGTCATTTGATGACACTGTTACTGCCAAAGCAGATGCTCCGCCAGATGCTGCGTCAGTTCTGCGGTACAGCAGTACAATACAGAGAAGATAGAAAGTCAAAGTAGGTCCTCTTCTTGTTGGTGGTCAGCTGGTCTACCATTTTGGTTCAGACTGAAAGATCTCAGCATCTATTGGATAGATGGATTTGCACAAAACTTTGTACAGATGTTCCTCAGAGAATGTATCCTATTGACGATAGTGATCCCCTATACTCTAGCGCCACCATAAAGTTCACATTCATAGTTTTGAGTTAAATGTTTTAACAACTATTGGATGGAACTGTATCATCTAATGCTATCATTGGGTTCAAATAATTTTTCCACTTTAGTTTATGACAAATGCCAGCAGAACTTATGGCATTTTGTGTTTTTAAACTAGGCTTGTGGACAAAGATAGTTAACATGGTAAACATCATACCTGCTTAATGACTTTGCATTGTGCTTTATGAGTATGTTAGCACAGTGATGTTAGCATTTAGTTCAAATCATTACTGTGATTTAAACTAAATGCCTCACAGAACGTGGCTGTTATGTACTAGCAAGTCATACCCAGAGCCAATGCACTAAATATAGACTGTGTTAGAAATTGCATGTTAACATACTATTCATACTATTCAAACTAAGTAAGACGTACAAATTGATTAAGTAGTGCTTTTACACTGCTTAGTACTGTATGTAGATTTTTGTACGTGTTAATGCCCAACGTATACTAGAATAGCAAGAATTTATGCAATGTGTGCATCGTGAACTTGCTGGACATACTCAACTGCCGAGTGACATTAAGAAACGCACAAACCTCACCTACGTGCTGTAGAAAACATATTTAAATCTAAAATGTTTTGATTTGCCTTAAAATAATACTAAATATTAATAAAATATTAAATTTAGTAGAAAAGGTAATGTTTGTTTTTATTTAAAGCTTGGACTGGTAGTCTTGATGCAGAGAACATGCATTGCTTGAGTATACTGTACTTCTGCTGGTAATGGCATAATTTGTCATTAATTTAGTGGTATGCTGTACATACAGGTTCAGTATATAGTATGCAGTACATTAGTACGTGATTGCGAACATGAACATTGAATAATCCAGTTATAACGTAATGTGCAGTTTTTATTATTTTATTATTGGAATATTACAACAGACCATGACAATAAAATGTGAAAGTTAAATACATGCAGAGATTGCAGTGATTTTGCAGTAGTGGAGAGTGAGTCTTTATACAGGATAAATGTTGCATGGCAGTAATGTTTCAGCTCCAACTCGACAAGGAACAGAGTAGAAATAAACACACCACTAAGCAATCACAGTGAACATCTGCTCTCTGTCACAGCCACTCTGCAGCGATGCAAACAAGTCACTCTCTTCCCTCCTGCAGCTGTTGTCTGACAACAAACCCTCTTTATCCCTTTCATAGAGGATAGATGGATCATCTAAAAAGAGAAGACAAATCAATCTCTGAATTAAAAAAAAGAGATATGGACCATGTCACATCTGGCACGGCAGACTAAACAATACTTAAATTATACACAGAGATATGAACATATATATATATATATATATCATATAAGCCCTCACCCACCTTCACTGGCTCTCAATTAGGTCCCGCATCACATATGAAATCCTCCTTCACAACTACAAATCCCTCCATGCCCTGGCCCACAGTACCTCTCCGACCTCCTCCATCCATACACCCCACCCCGAAACCTGCAGTCCCCAGACGCTGGCCTGTTCTCCATTCCTCTCACCGGACTCTACCTTCAGAGACAGGGCCTTTATTGTTGCAGCCCCACCCCTCTGGGACACCGTCCTTGCAGATATCTGAATGCTACATCCTGGACATTTATAAAAATACTTTAAAAAAACAACAACAAAAAACTCCTAAAACACCTCCTGTTCACCACAGCCTACAACCTCATTTAGCTTAGCCACAGTAATTCTGTAAAGGGTCCTTGGGTTTCTTGAAAGGTGCTATATAAATAAAAGTTATTATTATTAGTATATACATATACTGTATATATATATATATATATATATATATACAGTGCCTTGCGAAAGTATTCGGCCCCCTTGAACTTTTCAACCTTTTGACACATTTCAGGCTTCAAACATAAAGATATAAAAATTTTATTTTTTGTGAAGAAATACCAACAAGTGGGACACAATTGTGAAGTGGAACGAAATCTATTGGATATTTTAAACTTTTTTTGCAAATAAAAAACTGAAAAGTGGTGCGTGCAAAATTATTCGGCCCCCTTACGTTAATACTTTGTAGAGCCACCTTTTGCTGCGATTACAGCTGCAAGTCGCTTGGGGTATGTCTCTATCAGTTTTGCACATCGAGAGACTGAAATTCTTGCCCATTCTTCCTTGCAAAACAGCTCGAGCTCAGTGAGGTTGGATGGAGAGCGTTTGTGAACAGCAGTTTTCAGTTCTTTCCACAGATTCTCGATTGGATTCAGGTCTGGACTTTGACTTGGCCATTCTAACACCTGGATACGTTTATTTGTGAACCATTCCTTTGTAGATTTTGCTGTATGTTTGGGATCATTGTCTTGTTGGAAGATAAATCTCCGTCCCAGTTTCAGGTCTTTTGCAGACTCCAACAGGTTTTCATCCAGAATGGTCCTGTATTTGGCTCCATCCATCTTCCCCTCAATTTTAACCATCTTCCCTGTCCCTGCTGAAGAAAAGCAGGCCCAAACCATGATGCTGCCACCACCATGTTTGACAGTGGGGATGGTGTGTTGAGGGTGATGAGCTGTGTTGCTTTTACGCCAAACATATCGTTTTGCATTGTGGCCAAAAAGTTTGATTTTGGTTTCATCTGACCAGAGCACCTTCTTCCACATGTTTGGTGTGTCTCCCAGGTGGCTTGTGGCAAACTTTAGCAGAGACTTTTTATGGATATCTTTGAGAAATTGCTTTCTTCTTGCCACTCTTCCATGAAGGCCAGATTTGTGCAGTGTACGACTGATTGTAGTCCTATGGACAGACTCTCCCACCTCAGCTGTAGTTCTCTGCAGTTCATCCAGAGTGATCATGGGCCTCTTGGCTGCATCTCTGATCAGTCTTCTCCTTGTCTGAGCTGAAAGTTTACAGGGACGGCCAGGTCTTGGTAGATTTTCAGTGGTCTGATACTCCTTCCATTTCACAATGATCACTTGCACAGTGCTCCTTGGGATGTTTAAAGCTTGGGAAATCTTTTTGTATACAAATCCGGCTTTAAACTTCTCCACAACCGTATTACGGACCTGCCTGGTGTGTTCCTTGGTCTTCATGATGCTCTCTGCGCTTTCAACAGAACCCTGAGATTATCACAGAGCAGGTGCATTGATACAGAGACTTGATCACACACAGGTGGATTCTATTTATCACCATCAGTCATTTAGGACAACATTGGATCATTCAGAGATCCTCGCTGAACTTCAGGAGTGAGTTTGCTGCACTGAAAGTAAAGGGGTCGAATAATTTTGCACGCACCACTTTTCAGTTTTTTATTTGCTAAAAAAGTTTAAAATATCCAATAGATTTCGTTCCACTTCACAATTGTGTCCCACTTGTTGGTATTTCTTCACAAAAAATAAAAATTGTATATCTTTATTTTTGAAGCCTGAAATGTGTCAAAAGGTTGAAAAGTTCAAGGGGGCCGAATACTTTCGCAAGGCACTATATAGATATATATGTGTGTGTGTATATCTATGTGTGTGTGTGTGTGTGAGAAAGTTCAAGATATATACAGTATATAAAACACATTTCAATTTGTGTTGACAGCCCTGAGAGCCACTGTTACTTGTTAACCGCAAGTTACAGTCATGGCAGAGGAAGCTTTTAAAATGTACTGCCCAAAGCAAAGCCTTCTGAGCTCTGCAAACCAGTTACTGGTTGTGATGAAGCTCAGCTATTTTCTGCAGCATTAGTGGAAATGTGAAAAAGACTAAGAGGACTATAGATAAGAAAAAGTAAAACTGTGAAGATGTAATCCAACCAAACTCCGATGGGTTAACTTGAAATTGTATCAATAAAATAAAAGCATTCCAGACATGCAGATAATGTTTGAAGTGATAAATATGTATATTCTTATGTTAATCCTTGAGAACTTACTGAAAGATAATACGCAGTTGGAAAATCTGTGGGAGGAATTAATAAATCCAACTTTCATTTAGACTTAGGCCGTTTTGGTTTTAGTACTACATGAGGTTGTGGATGCAGTTTAGGTGCCTGTAGAGAAAAATTCAAAACGTGTCAGAGGAGAAAAGAGGGATTTGGAATCACAAATCTTCCATCGTGTCAGGTGTTTTCCACTCGTAAACAACAACAGCCAATTAACCTCTGACACCCGGCCGGAATTGAAGTGTCAATCCTTGTCAATTCTTGGAAATATTGCATTTAAGTTCTTGTTCTAATGGCTGGTTTTACTGATTGAGTATCGTTTTGGATAGTCTAAGATTTATTACCAAATTACAATGGTATTTGGGTTCATGTTCTCAAAATGCTGATCAGTTTAACTCTCTTCTCTGGTGCTCCTACTTTTTTGTCTGTGCAGAGAGGAACCAGCAGGAAACACAACCTCCGTCATACATGAGCTTTATGTCTCATGCTACATATGAAGCTGCCTTCAGATCATAACAACACTAAATGTAAATGGGATTTACAGTAATTGCTGACTTATTAAGCGTTTTCTGAGCTAATAGTTGATTATTTTTAATTTTGTTTTATGTTACTGTGCATAAAACATCATTTCTGTATGGTACACCGGACGAGGACCTAAATGGTCAAATTACCACATTGCTCAACAATGTCACAATGTGCCACCTCAAGACAAATCATCCATCATTAGAACAGATTCAAAAGGTTGATTACAATGACATTTTGCAAGCATAACAAATATAAATGAGCTGCTAAAAGTAATGTTTTTTATTGATCTTATATTTAACTGACTGAGTGGTCAATAAATGTCCACCCAGAAATAATATCTAAAACCCTCACATCCACATTCAGTGGTGGCATTAAAGACATATCGTACATTTGCTGCAGGCAAACAACAAATCAGTTCTTTGTGTCGAGTAATTACCCAGTTATCTGTTTTGCGCTAAGGAGCTCTGCATATTTTGTTAAAAGGTAACATCTGGAATTTAGAGCAGACAGAATTGTTTTAGTTTGATAATTAACTGAAAAAGTTACTGGAACGATGGATGATTTCTGTCTGCTGAGCATGTGAGTTTTGAGTTGAACTGACAGATTATCATCTGATCATAGCGGCCCTAAGTGGTGATGAAGGCTGTCGATATAAATTCAGTGCTGTGGGTCAAACACAACCTCCTCCATGAGAACAAATGCAAATACTTTTTATTCAAAGAGACATAATGTAAATACATGAAGCAGTGTTTGTCTGACAAAGAGTCTCATACTGAGTTCACTTGATGTTTGGTTTACTAAAACATCTTGGATTACATAATAGAAAGATGCTTGAATTGAATGTTAATTTTATCTTTAATTACTCCACTGTAAAGCTCACCTTTGAAGCCGCATTCTTGGGAAGATTAAACATATAAAAGGAAGGTATGGATGAATGCACAAATAAGCAACGTTTCATTCAAGGTCTGAGACATTACTTTTCAGGTCAGCTTTCTGCTGACAGTGCAAGTAAGTCGGCATATTTCTCTGTCAAATCAAAAATGTTAATCTGGTGTGACTAAAACCCGCCTGGCCTCCATTAAGAGCCAACAGCTTGCACTTTGAGCTTATTGTATCATATTCTGTCCAAAATAAAAACATGATGGAGCCAAAGCTTTAAATGTGCAGGAGCCAAAAGCAGTGTGTGAAGCTGCTGAGTATTATTAGGTCATGTTCTCTAACCGTTTGGCAACTAGATTATGTCCAATATGGCACACACTGTTTTTTGGTTTCATGTGATTCATTTGAATTAACACATGTAATCACAGGGACTGCTTTCTGATTTCACTGACAATCAAAATCAATGGCTAACCGATTAGCTCTTTGCCAGTGTTGTTCACTATACATTGGTGTCTCTTTGCTTGAAGGCACTTCGATAAACCTCTGTTCACCTGCTCAATTTAATTGACTCTATAAAAGGGATTGCTGAGACAGAGGTGGGGGCAGGGGGCACAAATCAGGCCTCAGGGACAACTTGTTGGCATTCAATATGTGTGTACACACACACACACACACACACATTTGAGGATATGTTTGCTCAGGTATGTGTACTGCACTTTTATAGGTGCATGTGGGAGTGCTTGTTGTGCTTCAGTGCATTTGTTTATGAAAGCCTGTCAACACACAATGATTCATCATAGCAGTGAGCTCCTGTACTGTTGTGGTGTGTGTGTGTGTGTGTGTGTGTGTGTGTGTGTGTGTGTGTGTGTGTGTGTGTGTATGAGATTCATGTTAGTCTGCACAGATTCATTTTTCTTTTTCTCCTCCCAAAAAACACCAATGATGAAGTGTTGTGGTGCAAGTCACGGGAGTGGAGGGCATGAGCCTTTGTGTTAGTGTGTTGGTTTCAAACACTTTGTTAATGACACCCTGGTAACCACCATCTACATTATTTGATTCATTCTGAGCCTTATCTAAACTTACATTTTGGCATTTTGGTATTGGTTATAAAGGGCTTTATACTGCAAGACCAACAATTGCGCTAGAGGGCAGTAGTACAGATAGTTGGAATGAATATACAACATTAGAACATCAAAAAGTAAGGGCACTCGGAGAGTGCAGACTTCCCCCAAGGCATGCTCCATCTCACAATGTAAATGCAGGGTCAATTTCTCCAGTCTGGAAAACTATTTTCTTTACGATTATTCTACTATCACATAAATTCAGCACTAACACCCTATCTCGCAATGTTAACAAAAGGGGAATATCATTAGTTTTTCACAACGTAATTCGGATCTGCTCCAGAATTTTATGGGTTCTTCCTTAGCCCATGCTATACCTTGTCTATACCAAGTTTCATAAAAATCCAGCCAATAGGTGCTTCGTAATCCTGCTGACAAACAACAAACTAATTAACGTGTGTGTGCGTGTTCTCTGCTCACCAGTGTTGTGTCTTTTCTTACTGCCTTGAAATTTTAATGACCTGATAATGCATTTAATCATTTTGGTATGGATCCATGAAGTTATTGCCATGCATCCTCACAGCTCTCTCGGTTGTATCATGAGAGCAAATAATGACTTTTTTAGTCTCAGGTGACATTATTACAGGTGGGGTTGAATACAGAGGTCTCTAGAGGTCCCGTTGCTTAATTGTTTCCCCATAGAGGAGAGGGAGAACACATCGCTCTGCATGCAGACAGAGAGATGCTATTCTCCTCCTAACTGTTCAGCAAATTAAAAATTACAATTTTATCATGTGAAACTATCTGCTGAGGGTAATGCCATGTGGAGATGCTTGTGTCACACTGTGTGAGGTTAGCTCCTAGCTCAGCAGGAGGCCCCAGTGTGATGGTAGTGTTTGCTGCTATAACTATAGGTGGTCTTCTACATATGTGTTGCCTCGATAAATGGCATGCAGTCAATGCTGATGTGGTTTTTCTCATTGTAAGGTGTTCATCTGCCCCAGTATTCTGCAGAGAAATAATCACAACACAATCTGCCAAATAGACTGAAAATTGGACTCTGCTTTCTGTTTCCAGCCTTTGGCAACTCCAACTGATTCTATCTGTAATGATCACACTATAGTTACTCAGTGCACATGGTGCATGATATAAATGGCTGATTACTGCGATGAGGCACCCTGTCACTCTAATTTACACAAATACAATCCAACTTTGACTTCTGCACAACCGAATTAATGCTTCAGCAATCATACCCAAAAAGCCTAATCTAATCTGCACGGACTTCCACACAAATAATCCCAACTGTGATATTCATTCCTACCAACAATAAGTATGCAGATTTTGTATTTATTGTTCCTCCGAGCGCGTAATTATGCAGGTTTGAATGTTTGTTGTCTCAGTGGCATCACATCGGTGAGGAGGACTTTGGTGTAATTTATCAATTCAGCTGATATCTGATTATCTGCATGATTAGGGGCTTGTTGGAGGTTTTGCAGAATTGAAAGTTCGGAGCATCAAAGACCACATTAACATGCCTGTCCTGAGTGGATGTGGAGCTAATGATGGCAGATGAATGAGGTAACTGCACTCCTGGCCATTCAGAAGAATGTTTGTGCGCATGTGCTTGTGATGTATGGAGGGAATATTAGATGTAGGCTTGTTGTCAGCATGCAGTTACCGTGCTTTCCAGATGTCTACAGTTATCTGTAGTGTGTGTGGAAGTGCAGTACTAAACCTACACGGACAGTTCCCACCTCATAAAGTTCTAAAACTGACACAACACTGTTTGTGGAAAACATCAGGGAGAGGCTCTCTCTCTCTCTCTCACACACACACACACACACACACACACACACACACACACACACACACACACACACACACACACACACACACACACACACACACACACACACACGACTCCTTGCAAGTAAGGAGTTGTACAGCTGCATTTGTATTATTTAGAAGCGGCTAAGGTTTAAGTTTTGGACTCCAACGTCTTATCATATGAACCTCACAAAGAAACAAACAAATTAAAATCAAACCTTTGGCAATGTTTTGCCGTAGTCTTCTTCAGGTTTAGTGTCAGTGTCTCTAAGAAGGGGATCATCCTCTGGGGCTTTATGACAGAACAACTTTAGTTTTCAAGACACCAAAAACACAAATCTCAGGGTTTCCCCAAGAAAAGTTCTTTAGCCCGGTGGCAATTGTCTTTTTTACAACGAGGGCCCGGCCGGGGCCTGTCACAGACTGATGGCAGCTTTAGAGCCCTATAGTTTCTGTGATAACAGACAAAACAGACTTGCGAAATTGCGAATTTTAAAAAGTTAAACCCAGATTCCATAGGGCTCTACATTATAGTAAGTCAGTGCTTACAGCTAGCATGTTACTTTCAGCGCTTCTAACAGGGATTTGAAACATGGATCCTGTATGGTTTGATAGTGGATTCACTGGTAGTTAAAACGACTAAACTGAAAAGATTTCAATATGGTCTGTTTTGGTTATTAAACAGAGTTTATCCTTTTTAAAATAATCAGTTTTTTTACTGCAAAAATGCTACATTGTTGTAGCATTTCAGAAAAATTAAAT
Source organism: Etheostoma spectabile (assembly GCF_008692095.1). NCBI lineage: Eukaryota > Metazoa > Chordata > Actinopteri > Perciformes > Percidae > Etheostoma > Etheostoma spectabile. The sequence goes on along the minus strand of NC_045733.1, from coordinate 5,397,918 downwards.
TAAAGTGAACTAAAAAGCCTCTTATACACCTGCTGCAACATTTCCTAATCCTGCTTTCCATATCCATGTTAATTGTTAACATTAAGCCAGCTTTAACTCATCTTAAGTTCATATACTGTATAATACAGCATTAAGAGGATTGCATAATTATCCATAATCTGCAATCCACAAACTGTACAATGATGAGTTTGCATAGCCAACACAATATCACCTGCCTGTTTAAAATTTGTATTTATATGTGCACATTTGTGTGTGCAGCACGTGCGTGTGTTATGTGTATATTCGTGAGTGTACATGTTCATATCCACATGACACTTTTTCTAATTGAAAGGTGACCAGAAAACCGTTAACATCTTTGTCCATCATTGTCTCTCTCACGGTCTACACTTCTCCATTATTCATCCCATCCCTTCACCTCCAGCATTTTAACAGAGAGCGCTCAGAGCTCTGCAAACAATTCATATGCGTACATTGATCTATTTATTCATACAGTTTAGGCTTTAGATGGCAGTTCCTATAAATATCCCCTCCCTACACACACACACACACAACACACACACACACACACACCACACACACACACACACACAACACACACACACACACACACACACACACACACACACACACACACACCTTTTCCAATACACATACAGTAGTTGTTCATTTGCAGTTATCCTACACACACTATTACCTGCTCTCTTCAACTCTCTCTCTCAGTTGGTTTTCTCCCATTTCTTTCTGATTAGCAGCACACAGCTCTGCAGGAAGAAGATAAAGTGTCTTCTTCTTCTTTTGCATCCTCTTCATCTGAATCCCCTCCCCCCACATCACAGCACCCAACCAAGAGAAGGGAGATGCACTACAGTAGGAGGGGAAGATGAGAAAAAGATAGTAGTGATGGCTCATCCTGCGGAATGAACAAAAGGCATGTTGGTGATTTAGTAGCTATACAACAGCCGCCGTCGCTGCTGCTGCTGCTGCTGCTGCTGCTGCTGCTGCTGCTGCTGCTTGGGTTCACGCCAAGTATGGGTTCGATTGGCCAAGGAGACTGTGCCCCTCTGACCTCTACAGGCCAGGAAGAATAATGGAGGGTGTTGAAAGTTTTGGGAGGGAGGAGATGAGAGTAAAAGCTAAGAATGGAGGGAGGGTGTAATCTCATCTGTGTCATCTGATTGGTAAAATCAAACCTCAGCAATCCACAGACAGTGAGGGAAGACGAAAATGTGGCTCCCACGGAGCATGAGATGCACATCATTGCACATTTATTGTTTTGAGTTCTCCTGAGGTTTTGAAAATCCCTGGGAGGACATGTTTACTCATAATTCCTTTTCATAATCTATTCACATATATTTAATCTTGATTTAATAATTGGCAGTGCAGTAAGCTATAGGAAGACACATGGATGATAGATTCTACAAGTTCCACAGTAGCCAGCAGGGTGGCCCTCTATAAATGATGATGTAATTCTCTCCTCAAAGGAGCAGCAGGATTAGATGATGTATAATGACCCTGGTATCAAACCAGCAACATGGACAGCCCTTTATGGTTACTCGCAAAGCCCAGGAGAGCCTTCCTTCTCCTGTTATTGGTCTTTAGTCTGTTGGCTCCCTCGACGCTGAATGCGCCCCCATTTGGCGGGCAGGAGAAGCGCGGACGGGGGGGGGGTCTTAAAAGCCTCAACTGAGGAGGAGCTGTCCACAGTACCGAGGAGCTCTACGCCGGGAAAAGTTTACCCCTACTATTACACTCGACTAAAAGGAGGGAGAAACAGCAGAGATGGCATCTCAAGCACAGCAGCCGCCCCACCTGCACCTGGCTGAGATCACCGCGACGCAGTTTATCGACATCTGGAAACATTTTGATGTAGACGGTTAGTGCGCTAGTGTCCATAAATCTACTGAATGTGGCATTAATTGAGTGATCAATTAGCGTCTATTAGAAGCTAAATATATAACACTGAAAAAAAAGGTATGTTATTAGATATTCAGGGTTACGTAGGTGATGTGTTACAGTCATTTTGTTTCCAGAGTTTATTCTTCTTCTGTGTTATTTCAGTAAATAATTCAATAACATGAAAAATATTACAGTAATATCACTAACTAGCGTACTGTAAGAAAACAGTATATTTGCTCCAGGTAACTGGATATGAATACAATATATAGGAAATAGTCTTTACTTCAGTGTTATTTCTTTCTAATATACTTGATTTGGCTCGATGAGGGTCGCCCCTCAATGATCTCTCGAGGGTAAATACAGGATGAACAATTAAAAAAAAATACTTAGCGTGTTTACAACCCACTCATGCACGTGGATATCACTATAATGTGTGATATGTTTTTTGAAATGAAACTAGACTTAGCCTTAAGTTAATACAGAGAAGGATGAAGGAGAGGGTGACAGGAGGGGGAGGGAGCTGAAAGAGAAGAAGAAGAATAGAGAGTGAAGGAGAGATGGGGGCTTATAATACATCCATGGATGGGGAGGGACAAAAGGGTGTAAAGAAGGGAGGACAAGAGAGAGACAGGAGAGGGGGAGTGAGAAGCAGAAGGAGGGAAAGTGTGTGAGAGGAGAGGATGAAGGGTGTTTTCTACAGGAGTTTATTGAGAGGAGCTTCAGAATCTGAGAGCTTTCTGAGAATGAGGATTTAGTAACATCTAGTGGTGGGGTTGCAGATTGCAACCAAGTCAATACCCATTTTATCACCCCACAAGAGTGTTTAGCTGCAGCTTGGAGATCTCCAAGCGTGAAGTAGAATCTACAGTGGTCTTCAGGTAGGCTAATGTAAATACGCGAAAGGCTCTCTCTGAAGCCAGTGTTTGGGTTGTCCGTTCTGGGCTACTATAGAAACCTTAGACTGGTAGCTTTGGGCAGAAGAGCCTTAAACCTGCATTCTATCTAATTTCCAGCAGGGGGGGACTCGATTGTCTCCAAAACTTCTTTTTCATAGAAGTCTATGGGGAAATTACCTTACTTCTATCTTGATTTTTTACCTCAGTAAACATTTTCATAATGAGTTAATGGTCGCAATCACTACTTTCAAATTTGTAAATTATGGATTTATTAATTTTAAAATAGACGATAACGCAGGGGATACGTTGGGGGCGTGGCTACACACAGACCTGTTAATCCCGATCACAGACCGTTAAATCAGTCTATGGTCATGATTGACAGGCCGAAAACTGTCAATCACATCATAGCCACGCCCTAAACACCTAAGCACCTTGACAACCAAGCTAGCAAACTAGCGCTAGTGTTGGTTACTTAAGAGGTCGGGATGCTGGTTTTAATCTTATATTTTTTTAAAATGATTTTATGTGTGGCATTTTTAGGCCTTTATAGTTGATAGAACAGTTTATATACGAAAAGACAAAAATAATGGGAATGACATGCAGCAAAGGGCCGCAGGTCGGAACAGTGGCAGCTGCGTCGAGGACTGAGCCTCAGCATATGGGCGCGTGCTCTCCGAGATGCTTATATTTAACCGTCACTCCCCGATTTAAGTCGAGTGCAGATTTGAGTCGCGCATTGCGACGAGTGACAAGTAGTAAACAAATGCTAACAAGAGACTTTTGTAATGTCAATACAGTAAAAATTTACCTACTTAACGAAGTGTGTTCACTGCTGGCTACAAGTTAGCATCAAACACAACAAAGGCTGTCACTTTAATGGCATTTTGATCTAACGTTAGCAATCAAACAATCAGGTAGCTAACACGTTTTTGAAATGACTGCTAGCTTAGCTACAAGCTAGTAATCAAACACAACAAAGGCTGTCACTCGAATGGCCGTTTGAGCTAACGTTAGCAATCAAACTATCACAGATAGCTACACCGTTGTTGAAATGATTCCCATCTTCTGTTATTGTTTGTAATCAGAAAAGTTTATTATTTCATGGATTTCAGTATGACACGTTATGCTGTAAACCGTTTAAATCTGAGCATGCGCAACTCACAACTGCAATCGCCCAGAGCCGGTCTGACCTTATGGTCCTAACCATAGACATATAAAGAGTAGACGCCGCATCGACCGCTACTGCCTATTGGCGCCGACGAGCCGTGGGGCCGCCATCTTGGACCGGTCACCCGCTCCACTCAGTGTAATGTGTTGGGCAGCTGAAATGAGCTGTCAGCGCGTTTAATTAATCAATCTCACTGAATACCGAACTGATTTTCATGGTTTTTTTTGCTAAAAAGGTCATACATGTAGCTATGAAACAGGACACATGGTTAGGCGTATTTTAATATTCATAATGTGCTTAACAGTAATAGAATATTCTGATATGATATAAAGTCACCAGACGTCCGAGATCAAAACTGGGAACATAATCACCGAAAGGGATAAGAATGGTGACATTTCCAGTTTGACTATCAATCTTATTGAAAAACCTAATGTGTCTTTAAAAACAGAACAGGGACAGAGGTAGTTAGTGAATATTGCAATATCAATATGAATTCCGATATTTTTAAACATATGTAAAATTACAAAATAGATTCATAAAAAATTAAACAAGTTTTCTTTATTTCAACTGACAGTCATACATTAGTGCTGCTTTTGGACACGCAGAATAGGTCATACTCACTTATGTAACAATCTGCTGTATAATGATATTGCGTTTATATGTCTTGCACCCCTAACAAAGCACGCGTACCAGTAGGCTACTTGTTTAAAGTAGCAGGATGAAATGAAAAGTGGCAGTTTTTATTTAAACTGCACATTTACTTGGTTACTCTTTATATGTCTATGGTCCTAACGGTCTATGATGGGGACCGATCTCCTTTAACTGTCTATGGGTCTGACTCAACTCTCATCGGGTATTTCGTTAACTGTCTATGGGTATGACACGTTATTGCGTAAACAGTTTAAATCTGAGCATGCGCGGGGAGTGACAGAGATAAACGATGCCAGTGCCTAGAAGTCCACGCGCAAAACATGGGCAAGCCTCTGCATGATGACTCGCTGCAGCTGGTTGCAAATCAGCAAGTTTCCCTCTTTTTATAGTGTATCTCAAAAAAGAGAAATGCAATTGGAACCAAATAGACAACACTGGCTTAGCCTCATCATCCTTCTCAGCGCCGCACTCTTGTCCAAATATTGTCACAGTTTCAAGAAACCAAGATGCCAATTCAAAGAGCCACAGAATTTCAAAGACCATTAGGCTAATCTTAAAACAGGTCACATTTTAAAACATCTACAGTCGTGTCCTGCAATTTAATCAAAGAAAAGGCAGATAGGTAGTGTAAATGGACAACTCATCAAAGGCTAATTGATACAGAACGTCTCTGACTTAACTTCCATGACTTTTGCTAAGACATCGTCTTTAAACTGCTTCACTGGAGTTTCAAGTTTATTGCCATGTGCATTTAAAAGTACAAAGTACAGAGAGAATGCTATGAAATGTGTTTTGCCCTGGCCCTCTCGTCTCATGAGAAGAACAATTGTTCTGTTCGAGGGCACCACACTCATTATAATGAGGGTGAAGAAATCATAGCTAAATATGTTCCCACCATGTTTTAGGCAAACTATAAAGAAAAGCTAATCCCTCCTAAGTTTGACAAAATGTTTGTTATGCCATCTTCTGGTAAAAAAGTAGTCTGTATGGAACATTATTGATCCAGCGGGATAGAGGCTTTCACTTAATTGCAAGAATCTTCCATCCCCTTTCTGTAAAACTGTCTATTTCTGGGGATGTGTTGGTTACGGTTTGTTGTTCACTAAGATAGCATCATGGTTGTTTTCTTGACCACAGCTGCAGTACAGCAGTGACTGACTGGACCTTGGCTCCTATTGGCTTCAGGGAAATTGAGGACAACATACAAACATCTGAGGACCTTAACCAGTTGAAGAATGTGTGCAGCAAATTTTACAGTAGTCTTCAAAATCATGGGCTTTTCTTAAAATTCAGCAAGTTCTAGTGTTTTTGCATGATCCTTTTTGTCTTTTTCAGTCATTTCCATTTGGGAAACTGGATTGTTTTTTTAGTTGATATTGGCAGTCGCCTTTGAGCTGTGGTTTTGAAAATGTTTTTGGGAAAAAGGCTGCTCTCTCAGTAAGCATGTGGGATTTTGGGCCCCTTTTTATGTGGCAGCAGAGATTTGTATTGCAACTAAACTCTTGCAGTGAGCGCACATGATCTGAAAACTCAGTTACTTATGTGGACTTTATTACATGTAACAGGATTTGAACACACTCAGACCTTATCATAGATTTTTTGTTCTTTGCTGTCCCAAACCTAAGATAATCTGTACTGTATTTAAAATTCAGTTATGCTTTAGATTAAAATGTATTCAGGTTATAAATCTAGGACGTCATGTCTGATTTCCCCACGAATTCAGGAGACAATGCTGTACGTAACATTACAAGGTGGTTAACAAGATTCAATAAGTGTATAATTTGGGTCAATCAGAGCATGTCCTTGAAGGCCAACAACACATTGAGATACACACGTTCATGCATATTTACAGGTCTTGGCCTATAGTGCAACTCTGCTGACACAGTAATGCATAATCAGTTGTGTATACTCCCTTCTTGCATGCATCTTGTCTCACTTGATCACACAATTTTGTCATACTTGAACTGCCTAAAACCCGCTCTGCCAGCCAAGCAGAACTTACTGAATCATCCCCCCTAAATGAAGGCACAGATAAATAGTGAATATACAACAATATACAATCTTTTTGGCTAGACTATCAGAGTGACTCTATAGGGATGGCAATGTTGGTTGAAAAAAACAATCTTAAAAGATGAATAAATAAAAATGGTGATGTAGTGAAGGGTTATTGTGCTCACTTAATTGGTGGCTTCAAACCAGCCAAAGAAGCAGAGTCCAATTTGAAGCAAACTGGCTAACACTCAGTCATTTGATATTGCAGATAGAGATATTATAATTTTATTGGTGAAATTGTTTGTGCGGATTTCATATCCCACATGTACTGTACATACTTTGATTGTTCGCCTAACAAGGGTTAATCCAGCCGTTACTCAGTCTGATGATAAGAAAGTATTATCAATTTAAATTTGAATACTGAAAGCAAAGTGAAACCAAACTCAAGATAAATTTCGCCTTTAGTTTGTTGTGTCTGTTTTCAGACCCAAAGCTTTGTGCCCCTTCAATGATTTGTTTATATCTAAAACAGCAGCTCGCTCAACCAAGGCACAGATGGTGACATGAAGCACCTATCACATATCGTGTGCAAATGAATCTGGGCAGAAAGACGAGAGGACGGGGGGAGGTGAGGGAGAAAATGATTGGAGAGGAGATGAGAGGATAAGAGATTAAGAGATGAAAAAGGGGGCAGGGGGAATCTCAGAATTTTATTCTGTACATCTGTGTTTTATTCCAAATTGAAGTAACAATTTCATTAATGTCTATTTTGTATAAGGCACAAAGACCCCAATCTGTGCTCGGGTTGTGGACAGATGGGACGCATTCTTATGATTATAAAGAGAGTGCCGAATGTCCTATATGTTGTCCTCTGACTTGCAGAGAAACCAGTGAAGTAAGCTATTGTATTAAAATCATCCCCTATCATGTCAGACTGTCATAAGACACAGGGACAGAATGCCCCAACAAGCATCAATCTGACTGCACACTTTCACCCTCGTAGGCAAGAAAACTCATTAGACTGCTTACACTCCAGCTATAATGTGACTCTTGTAAGTTGTCTTTTTTCCTGCTGCAACACATTACTGAATCCAGAAATGCCAATTGAGCGCAAGATATATGATATATTTCTCTAGACATAAGCTTGTTTTTGTGCGCCTTGCCTTCACTTCATTAAAGTGAGGTTTCAATTAAAAGTTATTAGATTTGTAGAGATCATATAGCATGTGTTAATCTTATTTCCCAGCGGCTAAACCAACCAAATACTCAAACTGAGTTAAGTACTGCTGCAAGCATGTACAGGATAGGTGCTGTATAAAGTCCAAGTAAGCAGTTTACAGTTTGCTGCTTACTTGGATCCAATCACAGAAGACTTTAGACCGGACTAGCACTCAAGGTTTGGCGACTGTTTTAAAATTCAAGAACCCCCCCCCCCACTGATGTTAAATCTTTCATCCACATCCACGGTCTTTAATCAAACTTTTGATCAGTCAACAAAGCTTCCGATGACTTAAAAGCACCATAACATAACTCGTGCCAAACTAATTTAGTTCCTCTGGTGCTAAACAGGAAACGGCTACATCGAAGGGACAGAGCTGGAGAACTTCTTCAAAGAGCTGGAGACTGCAAGGCGGGGAGCAGGCGTGGTGAGTGTGTACACACTTCTGAATACTAGAGTTAAATTTGCCCAAAATGATTCGTTTAGGAACAGCCCTGTTTCTTAAAAATTACATTCTCATATTACTAATCTGCATTCTCAATTACATTTGAGGGAAACGTATTTAGTCTCAGATTACGTTTGTCTTTGACGTATCACAAATACGTTTCCATGCCCACAAATGGAGGAGGTCTGGGTAAATGGATAGGTCAAACAAACACGGGACTTTCACCTGGGAGACTGCTGTTCAAAATCAGAAGTCAACGATTTTAATTTACGTCCTTAACTTACTTAATCTAAGGAACATAATTAAGAATGCAATTTAATTGTAGGGGCACATAATCTTTTGGGACGCAGGGTTGGTGTAGCAGACACATGTGACCATAATGTTTTTTTACAACAGATCATTCAGTCCACTTTTAATCTATCATTTGACAAAATAAAATATGGATATATTAATATTATACTTCAATCTACATTCCCTTATTATGTTAATAGAAAACCTCTGGGTGGAATTCCATTTCATATGAAAAATAAAGATACTTTTTCGTAAAATAAACATTTCCTTGGGACAGTGTTAGCTTGGCTAGCATGTTTAAATAAGGTTTTCTCATAAACATATGTTCACATTAAGACCGCATTATCAGAAATCTCTTTAATCTGTGATTTGATTTGGTTGCAGGATCCTACACACGCTGCATTCAAAGAAAAGATGAAAGAGTTCATGGCCAACTTTGACAAGAACGCTGATGGGAGAATTGAGATGTCAGAGGTGAGAACTAACTGGAAACAGCTACTGTTCTGGGGCGTCCTGTAGTGGCACAGGACACATAATACACTATATCTCCAACACCCCGGGTCTGACTCCAGCTTTTCTCTGTATTTTCACTGTCAATGAAATAAAAACATCATCTTAAAAGATATAGCTCATGTTTAAATAAAGCCTTGTATATGTTTTCTGTCTTTAGGAATCAAAACTCTAACCCATAAACATAAAAACAAGTCTCTGGAATAAAATCACTCTAATAATCCCTCTGTCTCTTCATCGTCCACTCTTTAGTTGGCTCAGCTTCTGCCGACAGAGGAAAACTTCTTGCTCTGTTTCAGAGAGTTTGTGGGATCCAGCTCTGCGTTTATGACTGTAAGTTTGTATATCTATCTACCTTGCCACCAAATAAATGCCTGTCAGTGTTTCTTTCTTTCTTTCCTTATGTCTTGTAGAAACAGTCCAATAAGGTTGTTACAGTGATTGATAATTTACAGCCATGATAATGTCTTGAATTAAAACTGTTACAAAAATGTAAGAAGATGTGCTGTAAACTGTGCTGCATTTATGATTTTGGTCGGAGTCATCCCTGGCAGCATAAAGTGTTTTGTTTGATATAAATGAACTAGATTAACTTCCGTAACATACATACCTTAGCTATGTCAGTGGACCAGTTATCAAACCAAAAATTAACTCCAATCGTAAATGATCACTCTAAATCAAAGACAGTAGGACTAACCTTTAAAAAGATTTGTATACAGGTATTTAATGCCAGCTAGTAAACGAAGCATATTTGAACCATACTTATTCTTTGGTTGCATATGTTGAAGTAATTAGAGAGAAACGTTGAGACATCGAACATCTGGTCCACTGTGATTGAACACACACACTTGGTGTACTCGGCCTTGGACTGAGGAGGGTTTTCAGTGGTGTACTGTGTTAAAGCTATTCTCAGACAGAACATACATTATAAATGGAGCACAGCTTTCTGCAGGGAGAAGGCAGTGAGTGCTGGAAGGGTTTAGGTATCCATTTTTTTTTAAAGGGCTTTGAGAAATTCTGTATTTACACAATATCAAATGACACACTTGTACTTCTGTCATTTCTCTTAATTGACAATTTTCCGTAAATCATTTTTCCCTGGTTAAAGTAGAAGGGATCTTTTCTAAAAGCTAACATCACTCTTCTCCTACAGGCCTGGAGGAGGTATGACACCGACCGAAGTGGATACATTGAGTCGAATGAGCTGAAGGTAATACACGGTATTCCAAACTCTGCCAGATGAATGAATCGTTTAAAGTTGCCTACATGGTAAAAACAGAGCTGTTTTGACGACAGTACAGCACTCTCACAGAGATTTAAAGTTGTGGGTGTACAGTATCAAAACAAAAGAGAGAACAGTAAATAGGTAGTTGATATATATCCGCGCATATATCTATTTTATCATTACAGTAAAGATACCAGACTTTGGTTGAGGTGAGCTTCCGTGCCATGCTAGTGGTATAATTAGTGCTAATGGCTCTACTGTGGGAGCCACTCTGAACCTGCACACTTTTCGTATGCTGTCACTTTAAAGTCAAAAACAAAACCCTTGTGCATTACTAGGGATATTTTTGGCTTTTTTATCCTTAATTGTGAGATCATTTTGGCTGTGTTAATTCATGGCATACATTTTGGCAACGCTGTAGGTTTTTATTTTCAAATTTTGGAAGTTCAATCTCTTACAGTAAGTCTAACAAACTAAAAAAAATAAACCCAGACCTTTGAGGACACAAATGTCACAATTGAAACCCATCAACACACAATTTTAGCCCACAATTTTCAATATTTTGTGTGTTTTTGCTAATCACTGACATATGCCAGATTGTGAAAAAAAGTAGTATTTAGTATACAGAAAATAATTAATTATGTATTACGTAAACAAACTGGGATTTAAGGGGTTCAAATCTGAGAATGAATGAAAATTTGGTAGTGATGATCAGGACTGAAGTTGGTTAAAAGATTTAACTCAGTGGAAACAATATTAACATATTATTTCATGGCAGTTGTTTGATATGGACATTTTTGTAAGGACATCAGAGAAACCTTTTCAAAGGGATGCACAAGGGTTAAAAACAAAAGACTGTTTTTACATCCGGATCTCTGATCACTGGTACTTTTTCTCTCTCTGCAGGGTTTCCTGTCCGACCTGCTGAAGAAAGCTAACAGAAACTATGATGAAAAGAAGCTCAATGAGTACACACAGACAATTGTGAGTATTAATAGGCATAAAATATGTTTGTACTACTTCAAGCTCAACATTATAACTGCAAGAGTATTTAAAGGTCAAGAGTTTTAGCAGACTGACATTGTAGAAAATGTGATTATCCATATTTACAGTAACATTGCAGTAATACCTACACTGGTACTGACATTTAAAAAAAGCTATTGTATAACATATAAACTATTCTGTATCAGTTAACTGTGGCGTTATTTAATAATGCTGCAAAGTTCTCAGTTACTCTAAGAATTAAGATGAAAACACTTTCTTTTTCCATTTCTGCTTAACAAAAGAGTACATTACATCTATGCCCATATGTTCAACATGAAACATGCGGCTGTTGCATTTCTACATAATGTAAATGAAATAACATCCCTAAAGGCTTTCCTTTTAATATGCTGAACAACACTAATGCTGAACAACATTTATGTCTGGGTTCACCCTCCAGCTTAAATATCACTCATCCATTTGTGGTCTAAACACAATCACTTCTGTTGTTGTTTTAAGACCTCCTGTTTTCTTTTTTTTCTGATAAATTCTCTTCTTTCTGTGCAGCTGAGGATGTTTGATCTTAATGGTGATGGTAAACTCGGCCTCTCCGAGATGGCGAGGTAAGTGTCTCACCACTTTTATTTCTCTTTGTAAATTTTTAAACCTCTCTTAAAGGATGCTACCAAGATAAAACCTTCCTTTTTGTTTTGCTGCAGGCTCTTGCCGGTCCAGGAGAACTTCTTGCTGAAGTTCGAGGTGAGATTACACGTAAAATTGATTTTAGGCATAAAATCACAGCTGCTATAGCAATATTTAGTATAGTGGAGTCCTGCCCCCCGGATAGAGAGAAGCCAGACAACACTGGAGATTAGGTACAATTCAGCAAAACATTTCTTTTAAAACATGATAGGCTCCTGTGTTTGGAAACAGCTTTTTATCTTCTATTGAATCAATTTGACGATTAAATCAACAATAATAATTTAAATCCAGGACTTTTATTTTGCATTTTGAAAAATAAATTTCTCATTTTATTGGACAGTTTCAAATGTATTCTTAGTTGGACATTGGACATTATTAAGGGGAATACATAGTTATTATCTAAGCAATTTTGATGCTTCAAATTTCAACATTTGTATCACAGGAACAGTACTAATCTGCATATATCTCCCACATGTACTTTGTCATGTATGTTATAATACTAGCTTGCCAGAGCAGATCAACAATTCCTTTCTGACAGAGGATTAGTCTTATCAGGATTAACTCAACTCTAGTCCCAGTTATCATAATCTGTTTGGATTAATATAATTTCTGGATCATGTGATGCTTTTACTGCTCTCTAGAAATACTCTGCAGTTTCTAATAATTTTCACTGCTCTCTCTCTTTTACACAGGGCATCAGGCTCACAGTTAAAGAATTTGACTCCCTCTTCACCTTCTATGACAAGGTAAAAAGAGCATGTTGTCTGTGTGTCTAATATAATCCATCTATGAAATGTAATATGCATAAGGTGTGTTTGTTGCTAGACGGTCCAGTGTTTTAAAAAGAGCCATATTATCTATAAGGCTGTTTTTGACTGATTGCACACTGCCTCTTATTCATCTTATTCATGCACTTCAAATTGACGGCATATTATCACTTGGTGCCTCTCCTCCGAACAAGTATTTGATAAATGCTAAGTTTGCTGCATGCTAGTAGCGTAACTTTACAGCTGGCAATGTCCATTACTTTTGTCCAACAACTATTTGACAAACATTATGAACTTTTGTACAGCCATCTATCGTGCCCAGAGGATGAATCCCAAATGTCTGACCTTTCCTGGGACATTTTTGTTTTGAGGGAAATGTCTCACCAACTATTGGATGGATTAATATTTGGTGGACACATTCATGTAACCCTCAGGATAAATTGTTATAACTTTCATGACTTTTTATCTAGCACCAAAAAACATTGCCATTTCCATCAGCCTCATCTTTTTTCTGTTGTGCTAATTAGCAAATGTAAGCATGCTAACGTGCTGAACTAAGATGGTGAAAATTGTAAGCATTATACCTGTTAGCATTAGATAACATACTTGTCTTTCCTCTGCATAATTCAACCCTCTTGTGTGGTCTCTTCCACCAGGATGGTAATGGGTATATTGATGAGCAGGAGCTGGATGCTTTGCTGAAGGACCTCTGTGACAAGAACAAAATGGTAATGAATAGTTAGCCCATTGATTGATCAGTTCAGGTTACTTTTCTACTTGCCAAATATAGAGCTGATATAGAACAGCTGCCTGAGATACCTCTGCACTGTACTGTATGTTTGTACCATCCATAGACCACTTTGTGCCTCTTGATTTTATGTGCCCGTGTCATCTGTGGCAGGACGTGGACCCTGTGGACTCAAAAGGACTGCTGGGGTACAAGAAGAGCATCATGGCTCTGTCTGATGGAGGGAAATTGTACCGCACCGAGCTGGAGATTGTCCTCTGCCGGGACTCCACACTGTGAGCTCCCTGACTGGGACTCTGCCATCCTCCCCTACGGCCTCCTCCTTGCTACCTCCTGATGTAACCTGGTGCATGTGTGACCCTTAAACTTGCTACACCACTTAGAATGAAAACAAAAGTGCTCCTAAGAACAAAGTGTACCGCCGACCCTACTATTTCAGCTTCAAACCCTTCTTAGGTGTTCTTCTTTTCCATAGTTAGACAGTCATATTCAATTACTATGGGAATATAATATATATTATTTTATGTATTTATTTATTTGACTTACTTTTTAATATGCTCTTCTTTTTTCTTTTTTTTACATTACCTTAATATCTATATGTTCCCCTGCCAATTAATTAAAAATGAATACCTATGATTTGTAGCATCTGTTCATGTATTTTATTTATTTCCATGTACTTGATGAGGCTTGTACTGTTCTGTCAAAGATATTACTGAGATAATGAATAAATAAAACATGACAACTCTTGTCTTTCATTTCAACTGTGCCACTTCTTCAACTGTGAAAGATTTGTTTAGTCTTCTCTCTTGGTGGGGGGTAAAAGAAAATAATTTACCCTCACTCTAAGAGTTGTGTGGTTCCGGTGAAGATTACAGCTCCAGTACAGATGCCCAGAGCAAGAGTGTTTTTTTCCAGAGTGCTCCACCTTCACTTTCTAATCTCCTGGTAACAGAAAGTGTGATGTAGAAAAAGCTTGTGCTGCTCTATTTTTTATGGAGGAGAGTCTCCGAAGCCTCTGTGGCACTGATGAAGTGGGCAGAGTGGGACAAGCTGAGAGTTCAGGGACAGAAAAAAAAAACACTCTTTCTAATCTCAATGGTGTGTGTGTGTGTGTGTGTGTGTATGCATAAAATCCCCAATATAGTACTAATTATGTTTGCCCCTTTCATATCTGAATGACAACATATCTTTATTCCATACTATATGTGGATTATTTAACATTTACAACTGCTTAAAATTAGGAAGTTATTTTTCAAATATGCTGTCATAAATAACTTTCTCATTTGAAAGAAAGTCAAAACCACCATGTTTTCAACATCATGGAACAGTCTACCATAGATTAATTAATAATCAGTAATCAATATTTAATTGACATCACTATCTTTAAAGCACAGCCCTTCACACACCATCACCACTGCAACAACACATACACATAGACAACACAGTGTTAACCTCCTTCAGTCGTTGTTCAATGTTATTCACATGTGGGCATACAAACACACATCCACGCATAAAATACACACAGTGAAAAATTGGTAACTGCTGACAACAAGGGCAAAAGTGAGTTATATCCGCTCTGATTCCTTCCCACACATCAGTCCCACTCAGAGCAATGAGACAAACGAGGGAAACAGACAGATGAGAGTCCCTCTGTTATTTACCCTCTGCAGAGCTGTACACACACAAACACACACACACACACACACACACGTGTGCACACACGCACGCACGTACGCGCGCACACACACACACACACACACACACACACACACACACACACACCACACACACACACACACACACAAACATACACAGCAAACTATAGCTCAATCTATAGCATGTGTGTTGAAGTGATTTAGACCAAGATTTTACACATTGACAATGGTCATGTATGTCTGTTGCCCTGGAAAATCTGTGCAAATATTAGTGATATTTTTGGATCTTAGTCTAATTATGTGTCTCTAATGACAGACACTGGGAACAGTGTTTTTCCTTTTCTTTACTGTAAATATTGAAGCCACATAAATAATTTATTTTGCAATATGCAACTTACCAAATAAAAAACAAATCCAATTTTTGTGGGATTCCAGTTTTTAATTACATGTTACATGTGGGATCACAATATTATTACAGTACAAGTCATGATGAACATAATGAATGAATAAAAATTAATCATTTGTGAATCTGTAAGTAAAATGATTTTTCTAACATAATTTCTTTCCATCTTGGTGGCCCAGAGGTGTGTGTGTGTGAGTGTCTACACTGGTTATGTATATATATATATATATGAATAAATATATGTGTATATACTGTATATATACAGTATATTTAGTATATATAGTCTTAAGCTTGTGGTAAAAATGCTGTAAACTAAGAATGCTTTCAAAAATATAAATTATTGTTTATTTTTCTTTATCAATTTACAAAATGCAAAGTGAGCAAAGAAAAAAAAATCTAAATCACATAAATATTTAGTGTTACTACCCTTTGCCTTTAAACCAGCATCAGTAGGTCAAGCAATCTTATAGGTACACTTGCAAAAAGCCAGGCAGCAATGAGGATTGTAGACACAGATGAAACACACATCAAGCTCCTTTCCCTTTGAAATCGGAAGCTGTCCAGCAGTGACATCAGCTCAAAGCTGGCAGAGACCAGTGGGACCCAGGTACACCCATCTACTGTCCGGAGAAGTTTGGCCAGAAGTGGTCTTCATGGAAGAGTTTCAGTCAAAAAGGCATACCTCCGACATGGAAACACGGCCAACCAATTTAACAATGCACAAGAACTTAAAAATTGGGGCGCGGAAAAATGGCAGCAAGTGCTCTGAACTGATGAGTCAAAATTTAAAGTTTGCTGAAGGCCTGGAGAGCGGATTGCAGGCAACTGTGAAACATGGTGGAGGTTCCTTTCTGCAAATGGAGTTGGAGATTTGGTCAGGATTGATGGTGTCCTCAATGCTGAGAAATACAGGCATATACTAATCCATCATGCAACACCATAAGGGAGGCGTATGATTTGCCCCAAATTTATTCTGCAGCAGGACAACAGCCCCAAACACACAGCCAAGATCATCAAGAACTATCTTCAGAGTAAAGAAGAACAAGAAGTCCTGGAAGTGACGACATTGCTCCCACAGAGCCCTGATCTCAAAATCCTCGAGTGTGTCTGGGACTACATGAAGAAACAGAAGGATTTGAGGAAGCCTGCACCTACACAAGATCTGTGGTTTGTTTTCCAAGATGTTTGGAACAACCTACCAGCCGAGTTCCTTCAAAAACTGTGTGCAAGTGTTCCTAGAAGAATTGATGCTGTCTTGAAGGCAAACCAAATATTATGCTGTATATACATTATATTATATTTATTATATGTGTGTTACATTATATATATAGATTCCTTGTCTGTTCATTCACTGCCTTTTATTAATTGATGAAAATAAACTATTAACACTTCCATTTTTGAAAGCATTCTTAGTATACAGCATTTTTTCATACCTGCCTAAAACTTTTGCACAGTACTGTATATATTATTTATTTGTTTTTTAATGATGCTTGTTTATGTATCATCTTGTTTGTGTGTAGGGTATATTCTACCTTGCCATTTTAACTGTGGGCGGCAAAATGTAGGTGCACTTGCACAGATAGGTTAAGAGGATGCATGGGGATTGGGGATTGGGGAGAGTGGGGAGTGGGTGGAAGATTTCTGTGTATGTACTGTATATTGTGCTGTATATTTGTGTATTTATGTACATAGCAGCACTGTTGCGCTATGTATAATTGTGTAGAAAACGTGAAGAAATAAAGTTTTAAAAAAAAGATTAAGGTTAGTGGACCAATGCTGGGAATTAAATGAGCTCTTTGGATAATAGTTCCTGCCCTAACAGGAACAACAAAGAGAAAATAGGGACATGTCAATAGGCCCATTTCACTGAAGACATGCAGTAGGATACGCATAGGTGTAAATAATAAAAAAGATGGTGGCTGAATTCCATTTAGCCGCTTCAAATTTAAGGTCCTGGTTATTGTGCATGCTGGCTCACTGTCACGTTGTCACTCTTACTGGGACACTTCAATAGAATGGAGCCATCGTTAATGTTATTAGTAACACCTGGGCTTTTATGACACGCTTCTGCTGTGAAAAAAGGCCAATCCAGAGAAAAGCTCTAATCAGCAAAGAGTGGAAGCACCTGTGTGGGTGTACCGTGGGTGTGCAGTGCCTTTAAAAGTCACACTGCTAATCCTCAGATCACTGTTGAATATCACTGGTTTTAGCCTGAGAGACAGTCATGTTAACCATAGGACAGCATTTTGTCATTGTAAAAAAACAAGTAAGTGATTTATGAAGAAGATACTTTTCCCTTGTTTCTTTGAGCTATTGTTGTGAATTGAAAATTCTTGTAACAGTAATGAACTGAATGTTTTCAGCGGGTGGGCACGGCTGAACTAAAGACACTCTAAAAACCTCAGGAATTCTCTGTTAATAAAAGTCAGTATGCAAACAGAATAAAAACAATGTGAGCAACTTAAATCCTTTAAGTAAAACTTTGTGACTGACCATTATTGAGAGCTGCTATTGAAAACAAAGGGCCGAACAGCAAAGAGGACACCCCATAGAATGTAATACAACATAAGCCTTGAAAAACTATAACCAGTATATGAAATAAAATGCTCTGTCACACAACCTATTGACCCATTCCCTCACAAGAGTGGGTGGAGAAGTGACCGTTACACATGTGTTTGAAAATAGAAAGTATTCATGTAAACAGATGGCCAAGTAAGGGCTTGTAGATTTATTTTACAAGATACAGTAACAATAAGATTGAGGACAAAATCAGGCACGCACATAATCTTTATAATGGGTATTAATTAAAGATGCCAACCCCAAGTATTACAGTCACTAACACTTGCTCTCATCAGTTTGTATTCTTTTTCTGCTGCTCTTTCATTTCAATGCTTCTAACAACTCTGCTCTGTGGACTCCTCAGTTCCTCAAACTCACGTTGCTACTCTTATTTTGCTGTCATCAGTTTCTTTCCACAAAGTAGTTGTGTTGATGCAGAGGGATTGAGATTCAAAACCATACAGCTAACTTTTACAACCTATAGGCCATATCATGCAGGTCAAAACACGGCATGCTGCTTAAAATGTTACTGAATAAA
Source organism: Etheostoma spectabile (assembly GCF_008692095.1). Lineage (NCBI taxonomy): Eukaryota > Metazoa > Chordata > Actinopteri > Perciformes > Percidae > Etheostoma > Etheostoma spectabile. The sequence goes on along the minus strand of NC_045733.1, from coordinate 5,379,272 downwards.
CAATATAAACTGTAAAAAGCATGTTGTATTTCATCTCTGTTCCACAAACAATTGTTTTTGAACATTGCATGTGTGAATGTGAGCTCTCTGGAACATGATGAATTTGTTGGAAAAACCCATATCACCTCTACACACTTGCACTCCCACATGCAAGCCAAGTGTGTGTCCTGCTCTGTCACTCTGTTGGGGTGCCAGTGAGTCTGACTTGCAGGAAAATGTTTCATGGGCTTCCATTCTCTGCTGTGTGATGTTTCTCCAGGTCAATGTTCCTTCTACTCAGACTGAGCGTCAGTGAGGTTGCCGGTCTTGTCAAGTTATGTGACTCTGAAAGTGAAACCAGGCCTGACATCTTCACTTAATGCACTTGTAGCGCCTTAACATCAGTCAAAAGCACACATAGTACTTACAGATAACAGTATTTAAATGGCTAAGACTCTTAGATGAGTGGAAAGTGTGTGTGTGTGTGTGTGTGTGTGTGTGTGTGTGTGTGTGTGTGTGTATTACATGTTTGAATCATAGTATGTTTACCATCTGGTGGGTAGTTGGAGGTACCAGTGCCCGGACAGTCCTTCAGTCGAAACACCTCTTCTGCAGTGGATTAGGTACAATTGAGCACTTCATTTTCAGTTTCTTGTGACACCTACTGAAATATTCAAATCTGACCTACATACAGGTGAGATGTAATTTTGTCATTAGATTATCATCACACCTCGAAAAGTATCCATGACAAACTGAGCAAAATATTTGGACTCCATAAGACATTCAAAGAACTGTAAAACTCTGACGACTGAGCAGATATATTTAACATGTGTGACCTCCCATTACTGAATGATATTAAAACTCTTGTTCTATGTTCTCTATTCTATACATTTTTGGGAAAGAAAAAAATAATAAAATGGGCTAAGACTATTGGGAGATAATGATTCATGGAGCAAGCAGCTGCAGCTCAAATGATGACGGCTGCTGTGTGACATCTCCATCAAGTGGACAAATCAGGCAACTGCAGAAGGCCACTGACAGAGAATATCATTTCTGCGTTCAAGCATCCCCCCAAAATTAACCACTTATAACATTATTATCACAGTATTATCACTTATCACTATAACACTTTGTTACTTCAATCAGCTGTGCTTCAGGCGAACACTTACAGGTACACCTGCTTTTGCACACGTGCTGATAAGACTCGTTGAAAATACAGTTTGGCTGTGCAGGGGTGGTCAGAAAATTAAGTAGAAAATAAACTCTAACTGCCAGACTTATTTCCACAGCGCTGTGGAGTAATAAATATGTATAAGTACTGCACTGATCGGTACTGCTGATAGTTTGCCACTGTGACGTCAGTGCGTGCTCAGAGCTGAATAGCGTAGCATCGTGGTCGTGCCTGCCCTTCACATCCGTCCAGATCCTACTAGGCTTTGCTCCCAAGCGCAGCACAACGATGGCCCTGCTCAAGTCAAACAAGGTGATCTACTGCCTGGGGAAGATTTCCCCGTCCCTCGGAGTTGTGTCCACCCGCAACAGGTAAACAGCATTAACACGCTCTAAACTAACGGATGTAGACACGTTAGAAAAGGCTTTCCTCAGCTCACATTTGTTTTACAGCTAACCTTAGCTGGACCGGGCAGACAAGCCGCTATTTTAATGTGACCGTTTACGGTTCTGTCAGCTATCACATTCATGTTGAAGCTTCACTGTTCTGTTATTACTTTAGCCATACTAGCTGGCTAACTTTATTAGCTACAGGGGTCAAATTATTTCAGTAGGCCCCCGGTGGGTTGTCTGAGGTTAGCTCCTGTGGCGAGAGCTAGCGTTAACCTAATGTTCACATGTAGCTAGCTTGCTAACGTTAGGCAAACCTTAATGACTTCTGTTTTTTTACTCTTATTAACTCCTAGGTCTGCACTTGTTGTGCTGGACATCCTGTCTGATTAGCACTAACTTGACCTCGGAGAGTAACTTGCTGTGAAGCTCGCTGCTGATGAAAGTCACGTTTATTGTGTCATCAGCACAAATTTCCATTAAAACGTCGTCTGTGTGGACTTAAAACCTTCTTATGGAATTGGTTTGTTATAATAACGTATTTATTGTTTGGTTTTAAAAGCAACTTTATTGAGGATATACATGATCGCGATTACTTTAGCTGTCAAATCCCACGCACAGTTTGAGCTTAGCGACTTATCGTAGTTGGAAAAGACGTGCGAGCTGATTGGCTGTCCTGTTCCGCCTTTAATCGCTGATTTGCTGTCCTGGTCCGCCGTTGATCGCTGATTGGCTATATTTTTGCAGCGAAGCTGGAAAGTCACCACCACCGATGTCCTTACAGGGTCTGCTTGGAGGGCAAACTAGTTCAGAACCTTTTGCTTTTGCTGCGCCTTCACTATGTGCATACACAATATCACATGTAGCTTTTGTAAATCGTGCAATCGTTTCACAGTGGAAGTTTGTACGTGTCTTTGCTCAGCCTCTGCTTGTGTCGCCGGAGGTGTAACTGTAGGTTTCGTTTTGCTAGCTGGTGCTAGCATATTTCTGTCTGTGTGGGGGTGTTTCTGCAATCGTCTCATCCTGTCGGCGTATGTTCAAGCACATTGGTCTGATTTCAAAGAATACATAATGAATAGTTTTATTTAGTTTATAATAAGGTTTTTAGTTATTACTTTTTTCCACCACCTGTAACTGGACGTTTTTATTTGATGTTAGACGCTAGTAAAAGGACTTCGGTCTTTTGAGCACTGATAACTTGCCAGTCACTGTGATGTTTATACAAACGCTGAAGTTCAAAGTTTCTGTGTGCATGTACGCTGCAGATGTGGACAGAATGGGAACACTGGACCCAAACGCCCTAACACAATGATTCTCTTGTACAAATTGGTTTATGTTGAAAATTAAACTAAATAGTAAAATAATTGCAATCTCTGTTTACACTTTGCAAAGACATGCTTATTTTGTTGCGTTATGTCTTTAAAAAAAAATATATATATATATATATATATATATATATTATATATATATATATATATATATATATATATATATATAATAATAAATAAATAAATAAATAAACAATCATGGCAACATTAATAGGCTATTTTAATAGCTTAGTATTCTATCAAAAAAAGGTATGTATAAAGGCTTTAGGCCACCCTACACATTATTGTAGGCCCAGTTTAATATGCAACTTAATATTATACAATATACGAAGTAGGGGATCCCTGATCTGTCTCTGTCAGTTAAGGGCTCCTTGGCTTTAACAAAAAAAAAGTTAAAAGACCCCTGAACTACACAAATCAATGAATGTAATACCTCTCTGACACAGTCAAAATATTATTAGTGTGAACAAAGAGGCTTTTATTCAGGGCATCATCGCATTGCACTGTTAAGTGTTGCTTGGATTGTGTTGTCAAACACCCCATTGTATTTTGAGTCAACAGTTGCATAGCAGGACTTGGCCCATATCCTTTTTTTTTTTTTTTTTTTTTACTTCTACCACTTTACTTGATTTTTATGCAATAAACATGTTTGTCAGTGAACTGTAGTCACTATTTAATAAACCAGTGTGATTTTTTTTTTTTTTATTGGTAGGGGTTTGGAGACACTTGCCCTTTGCAAAGTGCTCAGTCCTAAATTTAGCAACAAAGTTGAGAGGCTTTACAAAGTAGAAGAAACCTGAGACAGTATTTGAGCAACAGTGTGGTAAAGGCCACAACACGCAACAACCTTCATGTATCAAACAGATGTGAGACCGAATTTATTTAATGCTTTTGCCTAAAGTAAGAAAGATTACAGTGCTAAAACAATTATTATGTTAGTGGCAGTCCTTTATGACATAGTAGCAACATATCCGGTAGCAAATCATTCAACAATGCAGTACACTTATTTTATAAGCCTTCAACACATAATATCTAGATATGTAGTTATCTAACTAGGTTAAAGTTTGTAGATTATTTTTTTTACTTTTCTTTTTTTCTTTTTTGTGAGTCTCTGTGTATGCTGTAGGCGTTTCTTTCTTTTGTTAGTTGCATACAATAAAAAGTAGAAATGTTTGCAGAGTTGATCACTGCATTCATCTTTGCTTTGTTGGTGTGTTAAACCATTAAAATATCTTTAGTAGATTTCAACCAATGCTGTTTTTTCATGCACAGATGATTTGCTTTTGTTTTCCTGGATGCCACACACCAAGACACTTCCTGAAACATCTAAATTGATCTTCCTTATTCTAAGTTTTGGATTTTCATCCATATCTTTTCCACTTACATCAACTTTCATTTGCTTTAGAAACCCTTTTTATTTATTTATTTATTTTATTTTTTAGAGGGAGAGAGTGATGGAGGGACTGTGATCTTATTCAGGTTTTTCCAAGTTGGCACCCACACCTACCAGTATGTGTCATACATTCAGTTGGAAAGCATTTATAATAAAAAAAAGAGAAAAGCATTTTAAAACCGTACTTTCATGCATTTCATTATAGTAAGTCTAAAATAGATCTAATACATTTACACAGCCTGCCCTGCACCACTGTCATGTGCATGATGAGTTGTAGAGTTCAGTCTGAGGTCAATAGGTCAGAGGGCATGACCTTTTTACATTTGATATGAAGCTTGCTGTTTGTAATTTTGGTTTACTTAATTCTCTGCCAGTGCTCACTTTTTTGTTTATGCAGGTATTAACCAAGGGCTGGATATTTCCAATGATTTCCCAAATTACTCCGATTTTAAGATTCACAAAGACCTGATTCAGTTACATTTCCAATTCGATATCATTCGTATTTGGGAAATTACAGTTACAATACCAATTTTGCTTACAGATAAAACGCATACTCAGAGCTTATGCTGTAAATTGTACAAGCAAGAAGCAAACCTCACAATGTCTATTTTTTTATAATGCACCAGGTCAATGTTTACATCAAGAATTGACCCCCAAATACCAAAGTATTTTTTACTTAACAAGACTTGCAATATATTAACATCATAGATTGATTTGGGGATTTTATTAATCGATCACAAGGCAGATCACTCAAACAAAGATTTATTTTAATTGGAGAATTAATCCAGCCCTAGTACGTACTCATTCCTCTTACAATGGGATATTTCTATTTTCACAGATGAGAATTTTTTTTTTTTTTAATTCAAAGCTGTGATTTTTATTGTTCATCCGAATATTTTAGCATTTACTTAATAGTGAATCTGTGAATAACTTTGAATAAATAATTGATTTGGTGGGTAGAGACTTGGTGAACAAGGGTGTTTGTGTGTTAGACCCATATTAACTGTTACTGTAGGTCTTGGACTCTGGACTCTGAATTAATTTTATTTGTTTTGTTAAACTTGTGCCCACTGAGCATGTGTCGTTCATGTGTTGCTACGTCAGTGTGGTATCCTCGGGTCACATGAAGAGTTAAGCTAGAGCATTAGGCCCACAGCGTGTTACAAGAGCAAGGCTAATACAGCTATCACGTTAGTGTGACTGGTCTCGCCTGAGTTCTTGGAAACATAAGAAGTAGCTAATTTCATGACCTTGTCATTAATGTTTTCGTTTATGGGGTGGATATCTGTTTTTCAGTGCAGTGTGCACAGATGAACTCTTGACTCTCCTCAGTGTTCAGCCATGCCGTCCACATCACCATTAGGGCTGGGTACCGAATTCAATACTTTTTAGGCACAGACCGAATTGCTTCTAAAGTATTGAGTATCAAAATGTGTCTCGTTATTCCATACTCAATTTCAGTACCTAAGGAGTAAACCATCAGTGTAAGTGAGCCAATAAGCACGCAGGATGATTCTACCAAGAGACGAAGTAGGAGCTGAAAAATAAATAAAAAGATTTGTGATGTACTGTAATTTCAGTTTTGTTTTATAAAATTGTTAGCGAAAAAGAATGTTTAGGAACCGGTAGGAAAGTCCATCACCATTTATCTGACTTGGTTTTTTTTACAGCTCATGGTGGGGTGGAGTGCAAATGGGTCCCCCCGATCCCATCCTGGGGGTGAGCGAGGCCTACAAGAGGGACACCAACCCCAAGAAGATGAACCTGGGAGTGGGAGCCTACAGGGATGACCAGGCAAGCCATTTGGTGCTCAGCTGTGTCCGCAAGGTAGGTTTCTCTCATGCACGCAGACACCACACACACACACCACAACACACCACACACACACACACACACAACACACACACACACACACAACACACACACACACAAAACACACACACACACACACACAACACACAACACTTTATTTTCCCCATGCAATTCAGAAGTGCCTTTCCCTTGGGAGGAAACTAGTCATATCATTGTGGTCAATTCTTAAAATAACACGATAGAGAGCCACAGTATTCCACTATACAATAAAGCTGCTACAAGAGCTGGATGGAACATCACTTCTGAACATTTTAGCATGCAGTGTATGTTAGTATATGTTTGGCTTTATGTCAATAATTAGGAGAATTCCGGCCTTATCACCATGAGAAAGTGCGTATGCATTTGATTTGTCTCTTAATAAAATATAAACTAAATCATTTATGTTTTTATTTACAAAGCATGGCATACCATTCAAGGTAATGACTTTCACACTTTTCTTCTAGGCAGAGGCTATTATTACAGCCAAACAGATGGATAAGGAGTACCTTGCCATTGGTGGTTTGGGGGAGTTTGCCAAGTCCTGCGCCGAGCTCGCTCTCGGTAATGACAACGAGGTCCTAAAAAGTGGCAGGGTAAGTTGGGGTGGTGACTACTCTAAACTTAATGACGTTCAAATTGGTTGTGACAGTTTTAAGTCCAAATCAGTGCAGCTGGTCTCTTCTCCCAACAGAACATTACTGTCCAGACCATCTCGGGAACTGGATCTCTGCGCATTGGAGCCAACTTTTTGGTGAGGTCCTCTTGTATCCGTCGATCACACAAACAGCCCTATGTTGGGCTGGTAATCTCACCAGAACTTTACTTTGTCACAGTCTCGATTCCATGGTCCACGTGATGTGTACCTGCCCAAACCCTCCTGGGGAAACCACACACCCATCTTCAGAGACGCTGGCATGCAGCTCAAAGCATACAGATACTACGATCCCTCTACTTGTGGCTTTGACTTCAAGGGAGCTCTGGATGACATCTCAGTAAGACTTAGATGATGGACTAGTCAAGAGAGTCTGTACTGTTCATGGCATTGTAAATTGATTAACCAGAACCTTTCTTTATCTCACAGAAAATCCCAGAGCAGAGTGTGATCATGTTGCATGCTTGTGCCCACAACCCCACTGGTGTGGACCCTAGGCCTGAGCAGTGGAAGGAGATTTCTGACATTGTGAAGGTGATTAGACCTTTAGACAGTTCAAAAGCCACAGTTTATAAGCACTGTACTTTATAGTCACTTGCACTATCATTAACTGGTTGTCTCTGTCTGCATCTCTCTCCTGTGCTCCCCCACCCAACTTATAGAAAAGAAACCTGCTTGTGTTCTTCGACATGGCCTATCAGGGCTTTGCAAGTGGTGACATTGATCGTGATGCCTGGGCTGTGCGCTACTTCATTGAGCAGGGCCACAACATCCTGCTGTCCCAGTCCTTTGCAAAGAACATGGGACTCTATGGTCAGTCAGCTTTCAGTACACACTCTTCTTGAATAAATAGTTTTAAATATGGCACGCAGATTTTCAAATTTCCTTATGGAAAGAGTAAAAATGGTACTGGTAAGTTTGACTGGATAGGGTCTGGTTGTCCGGTTATTTCTGATAACACATTTCTGGCCAAACGGCAGTATCTATTGGAATTTGTGTTGATTAAAAAAAATTTGCTAAATAATTAATTCTGTGTTACTGTGTCATGTGACGGTCAGAGGATGACAAATCTACATAGTAACTGAATAGGTGAGCATTTGCTTGTGTTTTACCACCACCCAGTGGTAAGAAAGTAGTTGGTGAAGCATGATTTATCCAAATAAGCATTCAGACTCACTTTACAGCTCTTTCGGACGAGGAACTCTAGCCATTCTATGCTCTCTTCAAAGCCACCAACAAAAAACAAAATGAATTTTTCCTCGCAGAACATGGAGGTTTTGCTGCCTCAATTGGTTAGTTAGATTGTGTTGATGTGTGACTTTGGTGTTTTTAAGTTCTAAGATTTTTTGTTTCCCAGACTTGAGTTGATCAGTCTTAACATTTAACCTGCATGTTGATGTTCACAGGTGAGCGTGTGGGTGGCTTCACTGTGGTTTGTAGTGACACAGATGAGGCAAAGAGAGTCGAGTCTCAACTTAAGATCCTCATCAGACCCATTTACTCCAACCCGCCAATGAACGGCGCCAGAATTGCAGCAACCATTCTCAACACACCAGATCTGCGCTCACTGTGGTATGTGCTTATACTGTAGATCCATACATTGTGCATAATACCTGAACTGAATGTGTAGTTTGAATATTTGGGAAAAAAAAGAGATCAAGTCTCTAGCTTCATATTCATCAAACTGCCAAAATCTATTCCTTGATCTGTTTGACCCTGCTGTCAATCATCCCAGGCTGGAGGAGGTCCATGGTATGGCAAACCGCATCATTAAGATGAGAGAAGAGCTAGTGGCTGGTCTGAAAAAGGAGGGCTCCACCCACAGCTGGCAGCATGTCACTGACCAGATTGGGATGTTCTGCTTCACAGGCCTCAAACCCGAACAGGTACGCACAGACACACATTTTTCTCTTAAATATTAGGCTGCAGCTAGTAGCTGGGACCAGGAACTTCCTGGATGCGCCGCTAGTTGCCCAAAATGAGAAACTATTCCTATAAGATGATACAAATGGCACTAAAAGAAATCGTTTACAGCTTTCAGAGAAGTATTTAAAGTAAATAAGAAAAAAAACTCCAGCCTTGTTCTTTTTAAGGTAAATTTACCACAGCAGTCTGGCCCACTGCAGTAGGAGATTTTTACATTGACACTTCATTGTGAATATTAGCACTTGTACTGGTATTAAATTGAAAATCCACCTTTAAAAGGGGCTTTTATTAACTATTTTTCTTGTATGATTACAAACCAGCATTTGTCTTTGTCCTCTACAGCTGCTCTAATATAGTCTAAATACAGTGGCTTGAGAAAGTTTACACACCCCTGCTAAAGTTAATTAAAAAGAGGAATAAAAAAACATCTTCTGTAAATTAATCTTAATGCCTTAATAAAAAAAAAGGAAAATCCAACCTTTTAAGGATACCAATTTTCTTTGTGAATGAATAATGTATTGTAAATAAATGTTCTTCCTTAAAATACAGAGGGCATAAATATACACACCCCTATGTTAAATTCCCATAGAGGCAGGCAGAATTGTATTGTTAAAGGCAAGTTATTTAATGGATCAGGATACTATGCATCATGATAAAGTTCGCTTGGCATTTGGAATAAAAATATCCCCACATCATCACATTTCATTTACGATACATAGAGACAGGCATGGGGAACTTTCCGAAACATCATCTCTCAGGGCAAATCAAACCAGCTATTTGGCTAACTGAAATAACACCATGCCAATCTCTATGTATGGTGAAGGGTGGGTGATGAAATAGGGTTAGTTTAATTCCAAAGGCCAAGGGAACTTTATCAGCATGCATATTATCCTGGATCCATGAAATAACTGGCCTTTAAAAATAAAAATCTGCCTTCCTCTATGGGAATTTAACATTGGGGTGGGATTTGTTAATCTGTGACATGTTTATCAGAGCCCTGAAAACTGCAGTTCTTAAGCCACAATTAAAAAAAAAAAAAAAGAAAGAAAAAAACCTTACCAATGTACAATTACAGGCCCGTATCAAACATCCCAATTTTGTGTAAAATTGTTTGTTTTCCAGTTTTCCAGTCAGGATTTGACCACAACACTATGACTGCTCTTGTTAAGGTCTTGACTCTTGAATGATATCCCCTTAAACACAGACAGTAGAAAGGTTTCTTGATATTATTAGATCTCAGTGCCTCATGCAAGACGGAAAACCACAACATCTTACTAGACAGACTAGAAAACTGGGTTGGACTCTCTGGCACAGGGTTACACTGTACAGTAGGCTTGACTAATAAATAAAAAAACTTTATCTGGGATTTGGGGTGTTATTTTGTGTCACTGGTGCTTCCACAAGCATACCAACTTGGATAAGAAATAAATATCCATGCTGTTTTGAGGGAGATACAGGTTTCTGAATGTCCTGTGCCTTCAGTCTCTGTGTGAGCTGTTCAAAATCTGCACGGCTTTCTACGTAACTAGCCGAGACGGGGTGGCTAACTGTAGCTTGCTGAGCTAACTCTCAACAAAGATAGTAACATAGTATAGAAGTGAGATTACTCACTCAAGACCATGAAAATTATTAACCATGTTAACTTATTCTGGTACAACCTCAAAATACAATTATGAAAATGAGCATAATATGGGAGCTTTAATATGTCTCTCTAAAAGAAGTGGATCGGGCAGCTTTGAAATATAATGAGAGACCGAAGTGCAGTGGGAATGTTTGTTGTTAAATTACTGACGTGTGTGTGTGTTCGTGTGCGTGTGTGTGTGTGTGTGTGTGTTTTGTGTTCGTGTGTGTGTGTTTGTGTTCGTTCAACCTGTAGGTTGAGCGCCTGACCAAGGAGTTTTCAGTGTACATGACCAAGGATGGCAGAATTTCCATGGCAGGCGTGACCTCTGGGAACGTGGGGTACCTGGCACACGGGATCCATGCAGTAACCAAGTAGAGGGAATCCTGCTGGGAGAGCTACGAAATCAAAGCAGCAGTGCTGACGAGGAGCGTAATGCGTCACTTATTCTCTGTCTCCTCCATTCCACCTTTTAGGAAAGAGCTCAATGTTTAGTTAGACACACAAGTTCAACTTTGAACAGATGCTGCTGTCAAACGGTTTAGTTTCTGCTTAACTTTGTTTGTTTAACATTTCACTGAACAGGGTCCCCTGCCAAATTGTAAAATACATGTTTACTCCCACTACTGATAAATTATCTTTGCATATTTATTATGAGGAATCAACTGGTGGCTGTGCATTAGTGTCCTCCTAAATGTGTGCTGTTGATGTGCTGGGGGCACCACTCACTATAAAACATCCAGGAACCAACATCAGGTTAGACTCTGAATCAATGTCCCCTACAAGTTGAGGTCTATGTTGAAGCCTGTAGAAAATGTGAGTTCTTAACTTTAATGGTGGAGTCAAAGCACTTTTATAAGTTGTAAGGCACTGTTGACTTTCAAGATTAGAGCGGCATTCTAACTTATATCTCAATTAGTTAATCAATTCACTGGCTATCTGTGGTTGTCCATCTGGACTAATCAATGAAGTAATTTCCTCATTGTCTCTGTTTGAAATTTTCCGTGCTGTCTCTCAGTCAGTCCCTCTTTAACCCCCGATGCAAGCACACAAGCCAAACACGGTAGAACTTAGTTCAGAGAAGCATCTAATACTTGGAAGGAATTGCACAATGGAGATATTTTCCATATTCTACCATATCCCCAAATCAATGGCCCCCTTTTAAAATTTTATTTTAACCAAGGAATATTTGTATTTGACACAAGTACAAACGTCTCTTTTTCGTTAATAAAGATAAGCGGGGTACGTTAATGGGGTGAACACCAGACAGTTCCTAAAGAAACATGCACATGCTGCTCTTTCACTCAGACATAAATATGTATGTGTGGATGTGTGTGTATCAATCTGTTCATCATTGATACAGTGAGGCACAAACAACATTTAGAAATGGGGGGTTTGCCCCCAGTCAACGCATACCTCTCAAACGTCTGCCAGTATGCCTCCATGTTTTCCATTCTGTCTTAAAATAATGGATCCTTTGGCATGTATCTTATTGAACAAACAATAAATGGTTATAGAGGAAAGATCTTTTCTAATGTGATTTTTTTTAAATATATATATATATATATATATATATATATACATGAACTTCTTTATAGTATATATACATACAGTGTGTGTGTGTTCATATATGTGTATATATATGTATATATATATATATATATATATTTATATATAATTTAAGCTAAGTAATTTGCTCCTACTAAATGGAGGAGGCGTATAAATGCCGAGAACTACAATACCTACAATTCCAAACAATAGTCACGTGACAACGTGTCACATGCTCCTCCGCATTCTACTAACTGCCAAAACAGACGGGTCATTCAGTCACTATCTGGAGACGGTTTAACACTGAAGGTAACGTTACTGTTCTTCATTATCAGCATTTATCTTCTACACATCACTACACAGCGAATATAAATGATGTAGATATAGTTAAATGTGTAGAACCGTTTCGTAAAAAAATAGCTTATTAGTATTTTGTACTAGCTAGCCGTTTGCTGGGTGGCTATTGTAGGGCACAGATCAAGTAACAATGGGGCGAACAGCGTTGGCAGATGTTTTGTTACGTTAATGAAAAGAAAAGCAATAACCTAATCACACTTAAAGCGGGTTGTTAATCAATATCTCGTGTAGGCAGCTGAAGGTGTGTACTGTGTGGATTAAGATAGCAGTAATCTAAACGAAATTGACAACATCACAGATTTAAAACATGTCTGTACATGCATGTTTTAGCTTTGATGAGCACTCTCCCTTGTAACCCAGTAACTTTGCTTTTACCCTTTCTTTTGCAGTTTCTGTAGACATTGTTAAAACTTATCAGTGATTTATAATGCACCGGTGCGCGTGCCAAAAACTGATTGACTGCCATAAACTGATTTGTCCGCGGGAGCGCGCGCATTAAGGCTGTATCGCACAGTTTCTGTAGGTCCACAGCTGCATTTCTCTGGATTAAACCGTCATAACGTGCAACTACACAAAACTTTTTGTCCGTGGAAATAGGAAAGGTATATTTTTGACGAAATAATCACTATAATGACCAAAGAAGTGTTTGCTGTTTATAGAGTAATCAGAGACAACAATTACGTGATTTTAGGCAATAATAGAAGCCTAATTTTTTTTTCCTGATGGAATAGCCTATGTACGGTAGGCCTATGTAGACCATCCATAGTTTATATTTGGAAAACGGACTGTAGTAACCTAGCCTGTAATTTAAACGGTTTCCTGCTGGGTTACATAAACTAAAGTATCTTTGTATTGTAATTATGCATACGACTCTAAATTATTTTACTTGATCTGTGCCAACCAGTCCAGTCATTTTTACCAGTTGATATATAGCCTATAACTGTAGTTTTCCATATGCCAAAAAGTGATAGCAGCTCCTACCTCATTACTGAAAGGTTCTTTCAGTTTCAAAATGATTAGATTTCTTTCATTAGGGTTATATTTGACAGATTGTAGCTCACTAAATCGTGTTTACCTGATGAAAAACCTTTTAAATGGCTGATATAACCAGTAACATAGTTTTTCGACTTGCCAAAAAGTGAATACAGCTCCTACCTAGTCGCTGAAACGTTTTTTTTCTGTCTCAAAATTAATTATTAATATTTTTTGCCAACTTACTTAGCTCATGTAACCATAAAACTATATACACTTCAGTTGTCCTCTACCTTAATTCAGTATATGCACATGCTTTTTACATATTTGAAAGTACTGTTTGTAACCATAACACATTTATATTTATTTTAATATTTTATATTCTCTAGTTTTAATTACTGTTTTATATGTGTGAATGCACATCAATATTGCTACTTCATTTTCGTTGTACTCTCTCAATGAATTCTTTGTCACTAAATCCAGTGGAACAAGTTAACATGTCAGGGTTTTCAAAGCAAAAAAATCATCTAATTACTTTTTACCTAGATTGGCTTGTATGAAAGGCTAACCTTCTTCCACTTGTGTTTTATTTCTAAGACTCTGCCAAAACATGCATATCAGTATTAATGGCAGCCAGCTTAATAGTTTAGCTGTTTGACTTAAAGCTGTTTCCTTTACAAGTCCCCGCTGTACACTGTTCAGCTTATTATTAATTGAACTGACGAGTCTAACTCAAAAGCTACCATGTCTTGCTTGTGTGAAGCTTTGCATTCTTTACAAAGTTAAACTGCATGTACTGCTTCAAGTCACACACATTCCTGAAATGTAATTTCTTCTATGTTCCTTGCCTTCCTTATCTGTTAGCATAAGATAGAAACAATTTGGGGAAACTGCTCATCCAAACTCTACAGATAACCTTTATATACTCAAAGATCATGTGGGTCATAGTATGCAGGTTTCACATCAACCAAAAACTTAAAAGCAGACTGTTACACAATGGACATTAAAATTGTTAAAGTGCCCATATTATGAAAAACCTTTCTGGGATTTGGGGTGTTATTTTGTGTCTCCGGTGCTTCCACGTGCATACAAACTTGGAAAAGAAAACTATCCATGGTGTTTTGAGTGAGATACAGGTTTCTAAATGTCCTCTGCCTTCAGTCTCCAGGTGAGCTGTTCAAAATCTGCACGGCTTTCTACGTAACTAGCCGAGCCGAGGTGGCTAGCTGTAGCTTGCTAGTATACTAGCTCATTCTCAATGGCAAAACACTGCTACAACACACACTATTTCACCATAATCTACAATAGAACTACTTCCATGTCCCTGTTCTGCAGGTATTCCACAAGTGCCCCTCGTTTAGAAGAAGTCTCCCAGCTTATCCTGCCTTGGACTGACCAAAGTAGGAAAAACAGTAGCCAGCTGATATTATCATTACCTAGCTACTGAGCATGTGCGACTCCCAACAAAGATAGTATAGTAGTGAGATGTCTCACTCTGTAGTTAAAACAGAGACCCAAAGACACAGGATGAGAAGAGGATCTGCAGCAATGTGCAGTACAACAAAAAGTGGTGTTTTTTTAAAAATGAAACCATGTAAACCTATTCTGATACAACCTCAAAATACAACTATGAACCTGAAAATGAGCATAATATGGGTGCTTTAATAAAGGTTAATGTACCTTGACTTTCCACATAATATGGATTAGGTTTAATTGTTTATTGAAAATTTCAGTTTATTCACCAATGTTATTTTAAATTAATATTGTTGGAAACTGTTTCTTCCTAGAATACCGAGAATAAGTGCTGTGCTAAAAGTGACTCATGTATTTTAAATGTCTTAACAAGAATCCAAACATTAAGACAAAGAACTGGTTTAAACTAATTTACATGTATCTTTATATGATATCAGCACTGTGCATGGTCAGATTGTATATACAGATGTATAGTATCTCTAAATACAAACACCATTTCATTACAGATTACTGAACGGTTTCACCATCATACTGACACTGGTGATAACTTGGGGAAAAACACCAGCTGACTTTTGTGAAACTTAGGATATTGCACTTTTCTAAACAACATTTTCTCCACTTGGATCCAGAGAGTTGGAGACAAATTTGGTGGGGTGCGTGAGGCTTGGCAGTTCAAGCTACAGCCTATTGACTCATGGCGATTAACACCGATGTCGAGGACTGGGGCGGTGTTGGGAGTAATGACTCTGGAGAAAGGGCGTGGCTCTTGCAGAGCCCCAGTGTGGATTCTGTCCAGCATCTTGAGACCGACCAGAGGGGGAGCGGAGGCGTGTCATCTTGGGCAGCGGTCTTCATCGTAGTGAACGCAGCACTGGGAGCGGGTCTACTCAATTTCCCTGCAGCCTTCAACATGGCAGGAGGCGTGACGGCAGGAGTTATGCTTCAAATGGTGAGGAGAGCCAAAGTGAGGACCTTTCCCCACTGCATGAGGCACATGCTCAGACTGTATAATGTGATAAATTGGGCTGCAACCTACGATTTTAATCAGTATTTAGGGTGTAAAATGTCAAAAGAGATGACAAATAATTATCAGATATTACTAGAAGCCAAAGGGATGTCCTAAAACGGATTACTATGTCCACGAACATATACCCTCATAAAACTTTACAGAGCAGTATTAAGAAAAGATGAAAGGCAACACATGGTGTTTTACTTTTATTGTTGACTAAAATTACTGTTCAATTATCTAAATAAGAATCTAAGACTTGGTATCGTTCAAAAATCTTCAATACTGATACCAATACCGTGACTTTGATACCAGTTCCTAAACAATTTTTATTTATTTTTTAATACCAATTTTATAAAACAAAATTAATTACAACATTATGGCACAAATCTTTTGATTTATTTTTCAGCTCCTACTACGTGAGCCTTGTCTCTGTGCCTAACGTATAGTTTTTCCTGCCTGCCTCTAGGACGGGGAACGTTAGGCAGCGAATCAGCAGCATTATTAGATCTTGGTAGAAGCATGATGTGTGCTCATTGGCTTACTGACGCTGATGATTTACTCCTTAGATATTAAAATTGGGTATTGAATGACAAGGCATATTTCGATACTCAAGATTCAATCAGTCAATTCGCTCGGTGCCTAAAGTATTGAATTCGGTACCCAGGCCTATCTAAGACTGAACCTGGCTTTGACACATGTGCAGGCCCACAGAACTTACTCGCTGCTTTGCACTGAATGTTAAAGCAGACAACAGTTGACAGTCTGAAAGTATTTTCTGTGTTTATGTGACCAACACAAAACTGCCTATAGACAATATTATTAGGAACTATAACGTGATGCTTCCTGTTTCTTTGTTTCAGTTTATGCTGATCTTCATAATCAGTGGACTGGTGATTCTGGGGTACTGCTCCCAGGTATGTCACTACAGGACCGTCAGATTCTGACTTCCTGAAAGTCTTTTATTTCCATCTCTTACTGTTCACTTGTTTCCGTGTTCTGAAGCCTTCTAAAACGGACTCCTTTTCTTTCACATGAATACTTTTCCTTCAGGAGCCTTATGTAATAACATTGTTTTGTGGTTGTATTCCTGACCAAATGAAGTGTATTGCACAACAATTCAGACGTTCACTTCCTGATGGCTCAGACTTCTGCTGACATGTTAAAAAACATCTAAAAAAAATCTGCCATATTCAGCTGCAGGATGAACTTTGTCTTAAAGCATGTGGTAACATATGAATTGCTGATGAGTATAACTGACTGACCGTACTTAGCAGCCAAAACCCATTACTTTCTCTAAAACCATGCCTTAAAGTATAATTACAATCAGCCATAAGGCTCCTGCTGTAGCTATACTTGTGGAGATTTTAGACACTAGTACATTTGATCATTTTTTTTTAGAGTTTGCACCTTATTTGGACTGTTGCTTTAAGAAGAGCTTGCCAAATCATTGGATTATTATTATTACTATAATTGTTTTTAAACCTGTCAGCAAAGAAAAACAGGATGAGGCTACTGTGAGCACATTATTGACTAGGAGTGTTAAATTAATCATTGCATTGCGATTGGTACCTAGATGATTCTGTTTTGCAGTGACAGACAACAATCAATTATTGCCTACCAATTTAGCTTGTTGTTTTTCCATTTGCTGCTGATTTTGGTTTTGCCTTTTGCCTGCTGCGTCGGGCATCGAGTAATGAAAATCGGCCATCTCAAGGGGCACCATTTAAAAATCTCACTTCACGCAATTGGATAACACTACGACCAATCACAACAACACACAGGGTGACTTGTCTAGAGCCTCATAAGCTTAGCTACCAGCGGAGTTAACTGGTAGATTAAACTGTCGTCATCTGTTCAGCTCGCCTCTGATACGTATACATCGATGTGATTGGTACAGCTCGACTAAAAGGGTATAGTTAATGAGCAGCATTACTCGATGCCAGAGTAACACGCTAAGCAAATTCAAATTGTACTCTCGTGAGAACTCTGGATTTCCAGAGTATCAGTTTACCCTAATTCAGATCTACTTACCCTAATAAATATCTTTATTATGTGCACCATCACATCAAGATGGCCAGCAATTTAATAACTAAAATACTATTCCAACACATTTACTGCTGAATCCATGTCCACTTATTATCTGTCTGGTTCCTTCAGGTCAGTAATGAAAGCACCTATCAGGAGGTTGTCCGAGCCACTTGTGGGAAAGTCACAGGAATCTTATGTGAAGTAGCCATCGCTGTCTACACCTTTGGGACTTGTATTGCCTTCTTTATTGTCATTGGAGACCAGCTGGATCGCTGTGAGTATATTCACACTGAAAAAGTGAATCAAGCCCCCGTGTTTCTGTCTCAATTTATGAGATTGGTTAGACAATTTTTGATCTTAGTTTACGTTTTCCTTAACCTCTAAAAGTTAAAAATGGGATTTCACATATCGTAGCTTTCTATAGTAATTTCGTATTGTTCTTTCACCTACAGTGGGGTTCGAAAGTTTGGGCACCCAGGTAAAAAATTTGCATTAATGTGCATAAAGAAGCCAAGAAAAGATGGAAAAATCTCCAAAAGGCATCAAATGACAGATTAGACATTCGTATAATATGTCACAAAAAGTTAGATTTTATTTCCATCATTTACACTTTCAAAATAACAGAACACAAAAAAATGGCGTCCGCAAAAGTTTGGGCACCCTGCTGAGTTAATACCTTGTACTGCCCCCTTTGGCAAGTATCACAGCTTGGAAACGCTTCTTGTAGCCAGCCAAGAGTCTTTCAATTCTTGTTTGAAGTATCTTTGCTCATTCTCCCTCACAAAAGTCTTCCAGTTCTTTAAGATTTCTGGGCTGTCTGTCACGCACTGCTCTTTTAAGGTCTATCCGTAGATTTTCAATTATGTTGAGGTCAGGAGATTGTGAAGGCCATGGCAAAAACTTCAGTTTACGCCTCTTGATGTAATCCACCATGGATTTTAAGGTGTGTTTAGGATCATTATCCATTTGTAGAAGCCAGCCTCTCTTTAACTTCAGCTTTTTCCCAGATGGCATCAAGATAGCGTCCAAAATTTGCTGAAATTTTATTGAATCCCTTTTCCCTTTTGCTCGTAAAATGTTCCGTGTGCCACTAGCTGCAATACAACCCCAAAGCATGATTGATCCCCCCATGCTTAACAGTTGGACAGAGGTTCTTTTCATTAAATTCTGTGCCCTTTCTTCTCCAAACTTACCTTTGCTCATTCCGGCCAAATAGTTCTATTTTAACCTCATTGGTCCACAGAACTTGTTTCCACAATGCATCAGGCTTGTCTATATGTTCATCTGCAAACTTCAAACGCTGATTTTTGTGGAGAGGACGTAGAAGAGGTTTTCTTTTGATGACTCTTCCATTAAGACCCTTTTTTGTACGAGTATCTCTTTATAGTGGAATGGTGTAGCACAACTCCAGTGTTAGTCAGGTCTTTCCGGCTGGATCGTGCAGTCAAACGTGGGTTTTTGACTTTCTTTTCTCACAATCTTGCGAGCTGTTCTGTTTCATATTTTTCTTGGTCTTCCAGATCTTCCTTTACCTTCCACTGTTCCTGATGACTGCCATTTCTTAATTACATTC
The DNA here is from genome assembly GCF_008692095.1 of Etheostoma spectabile. NCBI lineage: Eukaryota > Metazoa > Chordata > Actinopteri > Perciformes > Percidae > Etheostoma > Etheostoma spectabile. Next base: position 5,360,002 of record NC_045733.1, on the reverse strand, counting down.
TGAACAGAGGATATTGGCATCTGAAAACGCTTTCAGATGTCTATCTTCTTATAGCCTTCTCCTGCTTTGTGAGCGTCAACTTTTTTCAGTTTTCTAGACAACTGCTTAGAAGAACCCATGGTACTGATTGTTGGGGCAAGGTCAGATGAGTCTGGGCATTTAAAACCTTAAGATTAACATCACCTGGTCTTCCAGACAAAGATTGAGAACTATCCAGGACCCTGTCAGGTAGGTGCATGCTATGAACTCTGCAGGGTGCCCAAACTTTTGCAGATGCCTTTTTTTTTTTTTACTGTTATTTTGAAAGTGTAAATGATGGAAACAAAATCTAACTTTTTGTGACATATTATATAAATGTCTAATCTGTCATTTGATGCCTTTTGGAGATTTCCATCTTTTCTTGGCTTCTTTATGCACATTAATACAAATTTCTACCTGGGATGCCCAAACTTTCGAGCCCCACTTTACAGTTACAGTACATGGCCTTTGTCCTGCATTTAACTGTGACCTGTGTGTTTAGAGTTCAAAGGAAGATATCTAGTAGTAGTCGTATTAGTGTGTAGCTGATTCATCCTTGACAGGGGCAAAGAGCATCAAGGATGACACTAAGCTTTTTCTCTCATTAAATGTGACCTTCGTGACTGACATTTTTTCACACTGGGATGCTGATATTGTAGCAATCCTACTCCTTAGGAGTTAATTAATTAATGGAGTGGTTGTGACTTTATCTACTTTGCTAAATCTCTTCAATGTGTACTGCCCTTTACAGTTAACTCCCACTGTGGCACTCTCAACTCTAATAGGGTATATATGGTTATACTGCCTCCTTCTGACTATCCATTTTTGTGTTGCAGTGGTGGCTGCAGTGGCTCATGACACAGATGGTACTGTCAGTGGCTACTGGTACACTGACCGCAAATTTACCACCTCTGTCACTGCAGTCCTGATTATTCTTCCTCTCTCCATCCCCAAAGAGATTGGCTTTCAGAAGTATGCCAGGTACAAAACTTTGTCACACACTCAGCACAATTTCTCACCAAGGCTTAAAATGTGGTTAATGTTTTCTTAGCTTTTACTTTGCATGATGATCATGTTTAAGTTGTTCTTCATCTTAGTGCACTGAGTGTGATGGGAACCTGGTATGTGACTATCGTGGTCATAATAAAGTGCATCTGGCCGGATAAAGATGCGACTCCGGCATACATACCTGCCAGGTGAGCTCTGCGCACACAACAGTTTTTTCAAAATGTTTGACTAATTACATTTGCATTGTGTCCACCTGCTCATTCAAACAAACATTTGCATCCTCGTTGTCATGCTTTGCTTGACTTGCTAAATAGTTGTTTGTTACAGTTCTGCATCCTGGACTGCAGTTTTCAATGCAATGCCTACTATATGCTTTGGTTTCCAGGTATCTCTTCATTTGTTATCATTAAACATCATAAATATCTATATATTCCATTCTTTTGACCAGAGTTTGAAATTGATGTATTATTTTTGTCCTGTCTTCTTTGTCCTGATCTCTTTCTACAGTGCCATGTCAGCTGTGTGCCTGTGTTCAACAGCATGAGCAGAAGAGAGATTAAACCTTGGGGAGTAGTAGTCACTCTTAGCATGATAATCTGTCTCTTCGTTTACACTGGAACAGGTATGCGTGCACTTGTTACTCAATAATGTACCTAATAACAAAGTCTCGCTTTGCCAGACCCTCCTCCAGAGTGCGCTGAAGGAGAGTCTGGCTACTCAACATAGCATACGGGGATGGGAAAATGTGCTCTGGTTTATTGGGATTTCTTTAAACCAATCTCAATTGTCCTGGGTGGAGAAAACCTGCGGTGCCGCTGCAATTTTGGCTCGGAAGTAACTTGTTTTGTGAAAGCATGTTTACGTTTATAAGTCGTTTTACAACCTGATTTTCACCAATTGCGGAACGGCTGTGGATCCGCACCAGAATGGCGGGAGAGTCAGTAGGTTTACATTAAAGTCAATGTGTGCATTTTCACTGACTGCGGAGCAGCTGCTTTCCGTCCCAGCTCCGGCGATCCGCATCCCTCCGGAGCATATACCTTCTATTTTTGCTGGATGCCGGAGAGCTCTGTCACTACCCAATGTGAGTCAAGTGCAGATGTGAGTTGCGTAACTTTGTGCGACAAGTAGCCTACAAGATGCTAACAAGAGACTTCTGTAATGTCAATACAATAAAAATGGACCTATATAGTTTGTTTGATTGCCAACTTGAACAGAAGTGAACAAAAGCTGTCACTTGAATGGCGTCTTGAGCTAACGTTAGCAATCAAACCATCATTAATAGCTAAAATGTTTTTTGAAATTATTTCCATCTTCTGTTATTGTCTAATGAGAAAAGTTTATTTCATGGATTTCACAAATTTTCAGTATGCCGTGTTATGCCGTAAAGTTTAAATCTACGGCATGCCCAACTCACATCAGGTAGTGACAGCTTTGCAGCAATTCAACTCAGGGCAGATTGTGCGGGATAGAAAGTCAAGGGGGTAAGCCTCTCCTCTCTAACTGTAGCTCCCGTGGCGCCATTTTAATGCTACAAAGCCATCACCTGCAGTTAGCATCCCATTGACTGCCATTCATTTTGGCGGCTGCGTAGTAACGCCTAGCCATCACTGAAAAAGTGCTTCTATTTTCCTTCACTGGTCTCCATCCAGAACGAGATCTTTTGGTCTATTTCTTTAACTTTTTTTACGGAGCCATAACGTGAGCTACAAGGTAATGGAGCCTTTTATAAATAGTCGTGTTTCTTTAGAAATGAAAAACTGACAAATAGTCTTGAAACGCTTCAGATGTAAAGTCATTCACTGTCAAAGTGGCGCCAAAATGAATGGCAGTCAATGGGATGCTAACTGCAGGTGATAGCTTCGTAGCATTAAAATGGCGCCATGGGAGCTACGGTTAGAGAGGAAAGGCTTACCCCCTTGGTATTGAAGGACGGCGGAGCACGGAGCCGAAACGCATTGGAGCTGATCTCCAGCCGTTCAACAGTTAGTGGAAATCAGGGGTTAGTTGTACAACAGAAAACTGGAGTCAATCAACCAGAGTTTAAAATGACAACACAATGGAACGCCAAGGCTACGTTTATCCGGCCTGAATGAGTGAAATCCAGTGGATTTTTCACCGGCAACAGAGCAATCCGGGAAATGGAACGTCAAGGATATAGACTACTAACTAACATAGTAAAGTTATGGTAAACCATCTAATACAATGAAATATCTAGTTTTAAAATCACTCTTCATAAAAGGCTCATGGGTCAGATAGAATGTATATGTAACAGATCTTAGCGATCTTGTTTTGATATCAGCATAAATTGAACTGACATTTAAAGACACCTTCTGGATAGCGCTGTTAAGTCATATGGCTTGTGACTGGTGGTCAATACTTAAATGCTTGTTGTGTTTGATCAGGTGTCTGTGGCTTCCTGACGTTTGGTGCCAGCGTCAGTCAGGATGTGTTGATGTCATACCCTTCTAATGATATTGCTGTGGCCGTTGCAAGAGCTTTTATTGTCATCTGTGTAATCACCTCCTACCCCATTTTACACTTCTGTGGCAGGTAAGATAGTGAAAATATGCATATTTTATTTCCATGCTCTTGGTCTCCCTGTTCAAAGATTTTGAAGTTGCACAAGCCTAAAAAGACTGCAATATGAATATTGTTACCTATAGAATAGTACTGTGTAGCCACGGCCTCATGTTAAGTTACCTATGCCAGAATGATCCAGATCAGTTGCATACAGTGAGATACAAAGAGTTTATAAGTAACACTGGTTTAAGTTAATTCCCAGGAATGAGCCCTGATTGTAAGTAGTACAAAATGCTATCAGTCTGTGATAAAGATGACTTTCCTTTTACGCTTCAGTTAATGCGTCATTTCCTCACCACACTGTTGTAATCATGTGTCCTTCCAGGGCAGTTGTAGAAGGACTTTGGCTGCGTTTCCAAGGCGAGCAGGTGGAGGTGTGTGTGCGTCGTGAGCAGAGAAGGAGGATCCTGCAGACCCTGGTGTGGTTTGTTGTCACCCTCGTCCTCGCCCTCTTCATCCCAGATATTGGTCGGGTGATCTCGCTGATCGGAGGATTGGCAGCCTGCTTTATCTTTGTCTTTCCGGGTAATACTTCCGTCATTTTTTTTGCAAGGTTTCAGATTTCTGCGCGATTAACATCACACTGAAATGTCTATCCAATGTTTCTTTAACTTAACAGGGTTGTGTCTAATGCAAGCTAAACTTTCAGAGACAGACAGCCAAACTATAAGGTAAGATGTTTCTTATTCTTGGCTGTACAGGCCAAATGTTTGGACACACCTTCTCATTCATTGCATTTTCATGACTATTAACATTGTAGATTATCACTGAAGGCATCAAAATTATGAACATACATGGAATTATGTACTTAACAAAAAAGTGTGAAATAACTGAAAACATGTCTTATATTCTAGTTTCTTCAAAGTAGCCACCCTTTGCTCTGATTACTGCTTTGCACACTCTTGGCATTCTCTTCTAGAGGTAGTCACCTGAAATGGTTTCCCAACAGTCTTGAAGGAGTTCCCAGAGATGTTCAGCACTTGTTGGCCCTTTTGCCTTCACTCTGCGGTCCAGCTCACCCCAAACCATCTCTATTAGGTTCAGGTCCGGTGACTGTGGAGGAGCAGCACTCCATCACTCTCCTTCTTGGTCAAATAGTCCTTACACAGCCTGGTGTTTGGGGTCCTGTTGAAAAATAAATGATGGTCCAACTAAACACAAACTGGATGGGATGGCATGTCGCTGCAGGATGCTGTGGTTGCCATGATTTGCGAAGTCTCCTCTTAACAGTTGTTCTAGAGATGTGTCTGCTGCTAGAACTCTGTGTGGTATTCATCTGGTCTCTAATCTGAGCTGCTGTTAACTTGCGATTTGAGGCTGGTGACTCAGATGAACTTATCCTCAGCAGCAGAGGTGACTCTTGGTCTTCCTTTCCTGGGGCGGTCCTCATGTGAGCCAGTTTCGTTGTAGCGCTTAATGGTTTTTGCGACTGCACTTGGAGGCACATTGACTGTCATTTCTTAATGTAACGATGGCTACTTGTTTCTCTTTACTTAGCTGATTGGTTCTTGCCATAACATGAATTCTAACAGTTGTCCAATAGGGCTGTCAGCTGTGTATCAACCTGACTTCTGCACAACACAACTGATTGTCCCAAACCCATTAATGGGGCAAGAAATTCCACTAATTAACCCTGACAAGGCACACCTGTGAAGTGAAAACCATTTCAGGTGACTACATCATGAAGCTCATTGAGAAAACACCAAGGGTTTGCAGCACTATCCAAAAAGCAAAGGGTGGCTACTTTGAGGGATCTAAAATATTAGATTAGATTAGATTCAACTTTATTGTCATTACACATGTACAGGTACAAGGCAACGAAATGCAGTTTGGGTCTAACCAGAAGTGCAATAGCAGTAAGTGCAGGATATACAATGGTTCCGTAAGTGCAAGACATGGATATGTAATGAATAAATATAGAAAAGAATACTATTATAAACAGAGTTTTACAGATGGGTTTGTCCTATGAATACAAAATATAGATAACAGGTATTGTGAGCAAGATTTACAGCTAGGAATTTGGTGGATATTACTATAATTGCAAATTTTTTACAGATATGTGCAAACAGCATAATATACTAATGAAATAAGGTAAAGTTTGGGCAGAAACTATCCGAATTAAAGTGCGGTGGAAAGTAATTGCATATTACAGTTAAAGTACGGTAGTGCGGATGTAAATGTAAACAATTGGTACTGTAATAAATAAACAGTCAGCAGTGCAAAAGAAATGTAAGTAGGAAAAAAGGGGTGTAGTGCAAAAAAAGAGATGTAAACGGGGTTATATGTAACAGTCGCAGTGCGGGTAAAATTTTAAAAATATTGCAGAAAAAAAATGGAGGCGGTGTGGGGGAGAGGAAGTCTGTCAGTATAGAGGGGAGGGGGCGGGGATTGGTTTCAAAAAGAGACAGCTCGGGGGGAAAAAAACTTTCTTTGTCGCTGGCCCTGGTCCGGAGGACCTGAAACCCCGCGGGGGGGAGGGAGGAAAACGTCTGGGGGCTGGGTGAGAGGAGCCCTTTCAGGATGCTGGAGCTCGAGAGAGGGGTTCCCGGTGTGTCGAGGCGGGGTGGAGTCGGTGATGCGTGGGGGGTTTTCCCACCCGCTGCAGTGCGCGTCTGCAAAGAAAACTCCAATACCCCCCTGTTGAAAGTTGTCGGATTTTTTCTTTTCCCCAAAGCATAGAAGTCCCATAGTGGGGGAAAGTGATCTTCCCCCGGCCCTCGGAAAAGAGGCGTGGTGACCCTTTCCTTAAACCGGGGCGGGAAAGGGTTTTGGTTTTGCCCCCCGGACATTTTCCGCCGAGAGGGGATCCCCAAAAAAATGAAAGGGGGGCACGCTCAAAAAACCCATTCCTCGTTTGTGGATGGGCGTGCTTTGCCTTTTGGTCCTTTCTGAAGTCCCCGAGAGCCCCTTTGGGTTTTTGGGTGGTGTTGAGGAGGGGTTTTATTTTCAGTGCAAAATGGGGGCCAGGGTGGATCTCTTCCCTGTAGGCAGTCTCATCGTTGTTGGGTGATGAGCCCAACCCACCGTAGTGTCGTCCGCAACTTGAGAGGGGAATAGTTTCGAAAAGGCTTGCAAATGGAGGTGAAAGGGGGGGAGGAGAAACGGGCTCAGAAAACAGCCCTGTGGTTCACCAAATGTGGTTGGGTGGACGTGGAAACAGTTGGAGGGCCCGTGGGAAATTGGGGTCTGGTTTTTAAGAAAGTCCAAAATCCCAAATTTCCAAAGGGAGGTGGGATGCCCAAAAGGGCTCCAAATTTGGCTTAAAATTTGCCGGGGGTGACCCGTGTTTTAAGCTGAGGGTGAAGTCAAAAAAACAGTATTCGTTTTAAAAAGTGTTTTATTTTTCCAAAATGTGGGGAGCAAAAGAGGCAGTTCCATGGAAAACCCCCTCCTTGGGCTCCCATTTTTACGGTTTGGCGAAATGGGGGTGAGTCCCAAGTTGATGGTAGCAGTCCTTTTGGGGGGCCGGGCCAGCCGTCAAAGAAATTCATTACGAGGGGGGGGGGTGCTACCCGGGCGGGAGTCGGTTTAAAGGGACTTCGGGGTGGAGTGTTTTTGGCCCCTGGCCAAGGACGTGATTTTTAAAACATGGTTTGGGACAGCAGCTTTGGGGAAAAGACAGGTTGAAGAGTCTGTAAAAAAAATCCAAACGAGCTGCTCCGACAGCCCTGGTAGCGGCCAGGGAGGGTTTCGGTCCCGCAGCCTGTGGTGTGATCCTTCAGTGCCTTGCGGGAAAAATTTTGGAGGAGAGTGTGATTGGGGGGGGGGTCAGGGAGGGTTGGGGCTTGGGGGGGAGTTTCCCCGTTTTCTCTTTTAAAGCGAGAAAAAAGTTTTAAACTGTTCAGGAAAAGTTGAACAGTGGTAAGGGGGTGGAGTGAGTGGGTTTTAAATCACTGAGGGCCCGAAAAGCCCTGCCAAAATTAAAAAAGGGTTTTTTCCCGTTATTTCACTTTTGTTTTACCCTACCTTTAATTTCCAAATTTTTCCCTTTATAGTTTTTAGCCTTCAGGGATAAATCTACAATGTAAGTGTAAAGAAAATAAAGAAAAAAAATAAAGGAAGGTTTTGGGCCAAACCTTTGGCCTGTATTGTGTTTGTTCCCTTTTGGGAAATAAAATGATTAAAAGATCCTGGGCAGAAAAAAAAAGTAAATGTCCTTTTGGTCCCTGGGTGCTGCCCTTGCAGCTCCCTTTTCACTTTAGTTAAAAGGGGCAAACACAGAGGATTAATTTTTTTTTTCCCCCGGAAATTAAAGACAAACTTAAAGATGTGTTATCACACTTTTGCCATTATGGTGCAAAAAGCTGGTAGTGTGCAGTGTATCATAGCATGTTTGCTCAAAATCAAAACATTGAGCTAATAGAGAGCTGCAACAATTAGTCAAATTTTATGATTGGAAAAGGAATCTGCTACTATTTTGATATGTTAACTGAATATTTTGATTAATTAATGAAATAAATCAATACATTTAAAAAAAGTTGCTGCCCAAAAAAACGCATACATCTGCCGAGTTAAGTGATATTCAGATTTTGGCACTATGGGAGATTCTTTTTACGTTGACATTTGATTCAGTGTCTAACAAAATGTTTAATGCAAATTTTAATAAACTTAACTTTAATGTTCTCTTTTACAGCTGGCATGGATTGGTGCTATTTGGTGTTGTGATGGTTACAATTGGAGCTTTCATCTTTGGCCTCACCACGACCAACTCCATCTATCAAGACGTCAGTTAAAGGGAACTGTTTTATTGGAGTCAGTGTTTTAAGACCAAGGGGGCTTGGTCCTGTGCTGCTATTCTGAACTACTTGATGGAGAAACATCTCATGACACTCATTTAAAAATTCTCTACGGCATGCCGCATCCCTGCTCCATACTGAGTTAACGCTCCACGGCTCTTTACCTAGTAAGATAGAAGTCAGAGAAAACCCACAAATGCCAAATTACTTCAGACACTTTGCCTTTTACTTTATGTACAGTTTAAATTGCACGTTTTTATAATGGTTTTAACTTTGCACGAAACCAGTTTCTGACAGTCCAGGGGCAGTGACTTCCCTAGTCTCTAGAGGACTCATTCCTGTCCTGTTTACAAGAGCTGAAGTACTTTGTATAGAAAGGTCTTACACTCAAATTTATTTTGATAATGAAATTGTACAAATTTGGGTATTTTAACTTGCATGTCCAAGTAAATATTTCTTAGGGACATGCTGTTGTTGCTATCCCAGTCTGGACTTTGTTGCTGCTGGTGAAAGTTTGTCCACAAATTAATAATTTAGTTTCTTCCAGTGAATAATGTAAGTTGAGTGAAACATTTGCACAAGCAAGGATACTGGATCATTGAGTGATGTGATAAATGCATGAAGGGACAGTTTGTCTTTTTAATTTCCAGTCAGTACCTCCTAAAATAGTTTAAGAGTTTAACTATTTAGGCATTGAAACTTAAAATTACATTTTAAAATAATTCAGGATTGCATTATTTTAGTTTCTTGTATATTTTATAACAGTGATACTATGATGATTTTATAATTGGCTTTTAGGTAAAACTGTATTTGTTGTTTGTAAAAGTTACATTTATGTAAGCCTGCAGGCCTTAACCGTTAACTGGTAGAATGCTACAGCAGTGTGCCTCCCCAAAAACTACAGACCTGCAAGACAAGCAGTGACCAAACCTCAACTCTTTTTAAGAGTGCTGATTTCCAGAGTGGGTTTGAAAATGATAAATCTTTATGAATGTATGTGGGGGGAAAAACTTGATGTAATCTAAGCAGAATTCAGTTTGTACATAATTTACAGAGGCCAACTAGTTAAATTGAGTGTGTGATTTAATTTACTTGAATCGGTTACCGCCACTGTTTAAAGAATGAGAAGCTAGAAATGTAGTTTTTCCTTTTCTTACAAAAACCAAAGTGAGCATTGTCTAAGCTTCTGACAGCACTGTGGGAATAGGTCAGGCAATGTGAGGCTAATAACACACTTATTCAGTTGTATTAAAAATTGAAATTAATCCTTTTATTTTAACCAAGCTGCAAATGCAGCTTACACGTGTAAAATCAGGAAAAAGGTTTACATCGACATGGCAATCAAGAACAAATGGGATTTAACTGCATCACACCTAATAATCTTAAGAATATTAAACATGTTATTTAATTGAGATTCTTAACAGCCTTTTGTTTTATGAAATGGAACATAAGGTGATTTTTCTTTGGACATGAGGGATGGTAAAGGTTAAAGGGATTTTGTGTGCTCCAAAAAAAGCATGATACATTTAGAAGCTACAATCAAAACCGTAATGCAGACTAGTACAAAAAAAGTGTCTTGAAATCATTAATATAAATTGTCTTATGGTTTGGTGTTAAAATATTTTCTCAAACTTTTGGTGCTACAGACACTAGTTTGTGTGGTCATGAGTGAATGTCAGGCGCATTTATGATTTCTGTCTCTGATTTACTGTGTTTTCAGTAAACTACACTTTTTTGCATCTGTTATTCAGAGATCATGTCACTATTGTCTTACAATGAAAACTTTACTTACAAAGATGTAGCTCATGGCAGGTTTAAGTGAAAATACTTAAACCTGTGATATTCCAATAAATTACTACGGTAAAGGCATGTGAATAAATCTGGCAATCCATGTCACTGGCAGTTCAAAACATATATTATATAGCTATACAAGTGAAGTGAGCATTGTAACTTAAAGATGCTCTAAGCAATGTCACGGGTGTTTTAGGCTACAGCATTTGTTGTCACATACAGCAAACATCTCACTATCCGCAAGCTGCCTGTCCCCAGAACACACAGCCCAGGGTCTACAAACGGCCACAAAACAAACTGTGCCCACCTGCACCATGAAGCATACAGTGTTCCAACCAACAAGAAGGATTTGGGGGTGTGGGTTGGGGGGTTAGTGCATGGAAGCACAGGACGGGAGGAGGAGGGAGTGGTGAGCTAGTCCTGTTTGAAAAATGTCAAGAAGTAACGTCACCCACCATCGCTTAGAGCACCTTTAAGTTCAGAATAATAACCTATTACATACTTTACTCAACATCAGTAAAAGCCACAAATGCCAAGATTCAGCTTTATATTAGTGTACTTCTATTTGAAGTGAATAGTAAAAAGACTTGTACCTTATGTTTACATGTAGTTCCCCAGTTTCAGGACCAATATTCCCCCCCCCAAAATAATTAAGACAAGGCCACCTGGGAATTTTTGTTAAACAGTATGCCGTTAACAGGTTAAATCAGTCAGATAAGCACTTGCTCAGTTGGATTAAGATTTTTATTTACTAATCAAAATCAAACTTAAGGCACAAATCCCCAAACTGAGCATGAAGTGAAGCTGGCTGGTAACCATATAATAAATATTGTATTCACAATTATTTGTAGTCCTTTTAAAATTTAAAAAAATAAAAAAAATAAAACTGTCTAAAAAAAAGGGTTTAATTCCTACACCATAAGCTCAATATTTATGTAAACATCCAAACGCTGGCCCTTTAATTGTTAGATTTTGGAATTCAAGGTGATGCAGAGCAAAGTAAATAGAAATAATGTATCCCTCTCCAAATACTCAACACTTCACTGCAGGTACTCTGAATAATACAGATAAAAATAAGTTCCCTAATAGTCCTTTTCCCTCCAAAATCATCTTTCCTGAGAAAATGTACCATCTAACAAGTGCAGGTATATTGCATACAGCAGTCTCCATCATGTCTCAGTAGTAGCCATTTGTTATGAAAGACTGGAACATGTGGAAAGCTGGACCCGGAGCCCACTGAGGAACCATGTGCCCTGCACCCTAAAAAACAGATGACAGGAGTATTCCATTATATAAAATCATACCATCAGTGTGAGTAAAAGCACAACCATGCTTTTATTGCACAAACTAAACACAGTGGTGGTTACCTTGACTGTCAGGAAAGTGATGTTTCCAAACTGTTGGTAATAACCAGCAATCTGGTCATCATGAAACCAGTTCTGGTACTTAGTGGTTGCCTGAGAACAACATTTTAGTAGTATTGAGAAGTGTATCTGGTTGTAGTTTTAGGGTACATCTTTTAGAATATTTTATTAAAAGTTCCTACCTTCAGGCCGAGGTCTTCCACAAACCACTGGTCTCCCAGGAAGTTGCAGGCCATGTCAGTGTCTCCGTTGTAGACGAGAGCCCGCAGGCCCAGAGACAGCAGCTTCAGATACACGTCCTTCACTGTTGGGTACAGGTTGGTATATTGCTCTCCAACAGCATCACTACAACGAAGAGGGAGTTAATTATGATCATGACTGACATGTTACCTACCCAATTCCACACAAAAAGGAAATGCCTCAGTTACAAATTACTGTCACTCCAATTTAAGAGGTTAATTTCAATTAATGACACATGAATAACTAATGGATTCTAACAAAAAGGTTGCTAGTGCTATTGTTTAAAACAGTGTTTCCCAAACTTGTTAAAGTCCTGTCCCCCTTTAGACTTTTAACCTCCAGCTATGTACCCCTATGTACAGAGGGAGGAGAGACTGGTCAGTTCGTGTGTATAGATTATAGATTGTTAAATGTCATGAAGCTACAATGAACAATGACAAGCGTGTTGGACACAGTTAGCCAGCGCCTTTTTTCCCCCTCAATTTTTAAAAAAAGGCATTTTGGATTTTTAGTTTTAAAAAATTACTTTTAACAAGAAGCACCCAGACACTGGAATCAACCGCTTCCTTTAATTTAATTAGTGACATTACAAAATGCAATCAATAAAATTAAAATGGGACATGACATTTCTTATTTGGCTGCAACATACCTGCAGAGGTCCCATGGTGGCAGTGTGTCTGGAATGTGTAAAGCTTTCCTGACATCGCCTCGGTTCAGCCAGGTTATCTGAGCCGTACTGTTGATGCAGGGAGGGACTTCACCCAGAGAGATGGAGGAGGAAACTCCACCTGAAACCTTTCATTTACAATTTTATCATTACCGCTACAAGACAATAAGAATTTGAAGCCCAGGTGCATGGGCCGGCAGCACTCACCTTGTGAGTGTGTGGCTGTTTCTTGTAATTCTTAAACAGGTGACTCATGGTCCTTTCGTAGCCTTTGTGGGATCTTCTGCCAACCTCACAATCTAAGTAAAGGGCATACTCATTCAGTCCGCTATTATACACAATACCAAAGGCCACATTTACCTGAAGGGAGAAAATGACAAAGTAAAACCCGAATGAGTCATAGAGTAGCACCAGAAATGCCCTGCTGAATAATGAAAAAGTAGTGCACACGTACCAGCGTCTTGCAGGTCTGTGAACTTGAGTTGTAAAAGTTACAGTTTCCCTTGTCACAGCAATTTGTGTTCAGATCACGCCACAAACTGCACATAAAACATGGCTTTAAAATGGCATCAACTACATGAGTAATGTATAACTTCCTGGCTTGTTGTAAAACAGCACGGGGTTCTCAGTATACTATCAGTTACATCTCTGGCAGAATTAAAACCACAGAAGTAAATTGGGATGTTTTTCTTTTTATTTCTGGCTTGCAGTATAGAAAGGGACTGAAGTGAACATTAAAGTAGTCTGCTGTTCCTCCCAATGAAGTTACAAACAAAAGCTTGTCTTCAGACCACAGGCACATTTTCCCGGTTACATACACAAGTCATTCACTATCAAAGGTCACGTGTTGAATGTGACTTGTGAAAATTACTGATCTTTCAGTTCTGTCTTTTGACTTGTGTTTGTCTTGTGTTTTTTTCCCCCCCCAATGTTTCAGTGTTCAGAGTGTCATTTTAAACTGGAGGTTGTATTTGTCGCGTCACCGCTGAATGAACCAGGGGAGTATGCTAGCATCTGAAGGCATTGCTTTTCAACATATTCCCTTAAAGCAAACAATCTTCCTCCAGCAAAGTGCTACTTACTCTTCTCCGAAAAGGCCGTGGTAGTAACCAAAGTAGACCAATGTTTGGTCATTGAGAGCAAAACTGCTGAGGCCATTTCCCACTGAAAAGCCCTGAAAACAAAATTATATTCAAGATAAATGTTGGTAGTTAAAATCCATGTCTGCTTTACTTTACTTAGTTTCAAAAACTAACACCTCTAATCATGAAACGGCATTCTGGTGGTGATACTGATACTCAGTATTTGATGGTGCTCATGAGCAAAAATTTCTGAGAAGTTGAAGTAGTCAGCTTTATTACTTACATTACTTTAAATACTGTGGTCTATCTGTATAGTGTCTTGAGATAACTCTTGTTATGAATTGATACTATAAATAAAAATTGAATTGAAATTGAATTGAAATACCAATACGATAGTGTAGAATATTCTCACACAATTCATACAGTCAAAGTTAACTTAAGTAAAAAGTACAAAAATATTACCATCAAAATAATCTTAAAGTAGCAGAATGTCCCAATTCTGAATAATGCAATTCATTATATTGGATTAAAAGTTGTGATGCATTAATCTGTGCATCACTTTAATGTTGTAGCGGTTAAAAGATTTGATTACCTGATACAGACAGGCTGTGATTGTCAATAGTCTTATTCTATAGTTATAAATCAAAATCTGTTTGTTGATTATGTTTTGTATTATCAATCTAAATCTAGAAAGTAACTGGTTAAGTTATTAGAGGGATGTAATCAAGTAAAAGTAGTACAATGATTTCCTATGAAATGTAGAGAAATATAAAGTTGCAGAATAGTTGAAATAGTAAAGTCAAGTACCTCAAAATTGTACTTAACTGAGTAAGTGTACTTACTGGTTTGCATAAAGAATCTCACCTTGAAGTTGATTTTGGCAGCTCCAGTAGCCACGCGCAGGCTAAGAGTTGGTGCATAAATGCCACCATAACTTTCCCCAAAGATGAAGAACTCATTTTGAGTGAAATTTGGGAACTTAGCAAAGAAACTCTGGAGGGCTTTGTAATTGTCATCAGCGACCTAAGAGAAGAACACATGAAATGAAAATGCAGTTTCTAAGCTTTTTAAAGTCGGTCAGCAGTCGCAGAACTCACCTGGTCATCATCGGTCGCATACTTTTGGTCATCGGAGTAAGAATATCCCACACCTGCAGGAGATTCTAGATACAGCACATTGGCAATCTTGTTCCAGCTAAATGGGTTCTCATAGAGTGTGGCCCCGTTATCATTGACCTGAAGAAGAAAGTCAACAATGCCTATTCAGAGTCCCTTTCATCAATCAGTGCACAGGTATAGTTGGGCACAAAGCATGCTCACATGAAATGGTCCATTCTCTGACAGGAATCCATCAAGCGAGCTGCAGCCTGGGCCTCCATTCAGCCAGAGCACCAGAGGGTCTTTGACCGGGTCCCTTTGAGAAGTCACAAACCTGCAGGAGACCAGGACCGGGGTTGAATGCTGCATTAAACACGCCACGGTCTCATACCGCAGTCACACTGGGATGGAGCTATGTGAGGCGTATTGAGAAGCTGCAGGGGAACCAGTCGGTTCCGGTTTCTTACCAATAATGGAGATACTTTCCGGGCTGTGCCTGGAGGAATCCCGACCACTGTCGATAGTTCGGTTTGAACTTCATCCCTGGCAGGTAGGTCACCTCATCAGGAGCGTACTGAGCCCGCGAGCCTAACTGAAACACGGCCAGCAAACACGTCAACAAAACACGGGCGAACATCACTGAACTCCAATCACCGCTAACATAAATAACCACAGACTACACTAGAGGCTTCTCTTTGTGGCAGAAACTTCCTTCGACGTGCTCAACGGCTGTTCCGCTTGAACAAGACGCACACCGTCACATGACTGCTGCGGGCCACGTGAGCAGCGCCTGACTGGTTCACACGGAAGTCCCGGAAAACTAATCATACGGACGTCAGATGAATTGTTTCTTAGGCAGACGTATTAAGTTAAATTTACTTGGATTGAACATTTACAGTTGAACTCAAGGAAACATACTTCTTCGAAAGCAGCGCGACCACAAGATACAATAAGGCAAAATTAAATACAGTTTAAGACCATCTTATAAGGACAGTGTTTTGTTTAAATAGGCTGCATTGATGTTTTCCCATAAGAATTGACTTTACCATAAAAGATATTTGCACTCAAGTTATTGTACCAGATAAATAAAAAAGGCATGTTGTCAATGATATGCCATGAGTACATTTCCCAAACTGATTAACTCCAAACATTTGGAATGGGGACTGATGTCATGTGTTACCCAAAAGAACTAAGTAAGTTTTTGCAAGTGCATGGTGTGGAAAGGGAGGTGGCGCTAGGGGAGGAATCGCCACCTGAGTCTAAGGCCTCCTAGGGACTTCCACCCCAAGAAATGTTTTTATTTCAACAGGCACCCCAGTTATACACAGGTTCACCAACTGAAGCAAGACAGACGTGGTTACAAAAGAATTTCATTTATTGATGGATAGTTTATGACTTGGAGAGCCTGTAATAGGGTTTAAATCAAATTACAATTAAAAGAAAATGTAGAAAAAAAAAGAACAATCAGGGCAATTCTTCAAATACACTCAGTTATGGCTTAAAATTATTAAAAAGGAAAAAAACAAAAGAAAAAATAAAGGGTGGTGGTCAGAGGCCAGGTGTGGAGAAACATTCTACTAAGGGTATGTTCAAGGGGTGCACAAGCAAACTAAGCAAGGAGTGTGTCCTGGAGGCACTAAAATTATTAAAATCCAAAGACAACTAAACTAAGGAAAAACAGCAGATGACAACTTACAATTTAGACGGGCGATTACATTAATGACAAGGTTAAAGGCAGTGATCAATGTGTGATAACATTTAGCTCAGGTAGTGATCATACCAGACTTGCTGCTTTAAGTTATTCAACCTTCGCTCAAATGTACTCTGTAGGCTAAAAGGAAAGTTCATCACACCACTCCAGGTAGGGGAGCTTGGAATCTCTTCCAGGCCTAGGCAGACCATAGTCAGGCAGGCAGTAGCCTGCTGCAAAATATACAACTCAGTAGTATTTAAAAACACTTTGAAAGTAAAAACAGACTTAACACAATTACCTACCCAAATGCCACAGTGACGGTTCCATGTGGCACCCAACAGACAGAGACAAAGCCATGATGCAGCCATGGTGATACAGGTGCTTTATATATGCTAAGCTAACAAGGGGGTTTGGTCTGGGTGGAGCTAATTTGGTCTAATTGAAGTGCGTTCAGGAGCCACCAGGGTGCTGAGCTTACTACCCACACCACTATGGGAAAACGGAAAAAGGGTCAAATAATGTAGGTGAGGTTCTGAGAAATTATATGCATAGTGTTTATTATTTTCCTTGTATAATGGAGGTTTACAGGGCAGTTCATTTGATTGTCTCGCATTGACCAATCTCCACATTGTTGTGGAGTAAGGTCTGGCAGCTCTGGCTACACCAGAGGATAAAATTACAGGCGCAAATGGACAAAGTGTGGGTGAAATAAACATCTAAATGCGTATTTTGGATGTGTGTGTTTTTTTTTATGCCCAACAGCGTGAAAGAAAACATGTTATGGATGCAAAATAATCCCCAAACTCAAAATGATGGTTTTGCCGGTAGTGTCTCCCCTTAAGTACCGCGTACATGAGACATTGAGTAAAGCAGCCATAACGTTAAAATCCAAGGTGTTATCCAATGATACATTACATTGGGTTAGGAGGGAAGACGAGTGAATGCCCTTAAAGCATGTGTAATCCACAATCTCCCATTAACACTTACCCCCATAACCTGTTTCCTGTTGGGCAGACAAAGGAAGCTCATCCTGATGCACACTTTGACGAAATGTTTTTACACTCTGCAATCATCCGCGGTCGGAAGAATGTTGGCCATTTTGCAAGAAATTTACCAGACAAATCCTCATCAAAGAGCATAGTGAAGTCTTGGTCAATCTTAAAAACAAAATATGACAGGAAAAGCTATATTTTCTTACCAAGCCTGATGTGTCCAGAAATCTTGGAAAAAAGGTCTAGGACAGTGGACGCTGTGGCTGGGTCTTGAACAACCTTTTGTCTTTTCTTTTTTGGGGGCATTTTAGGCTTTAATGACAAGGAAGCTGAAGAAATGAAAGGGGAGAGTGAGGGGGAATGACATGCAACAAAGGGCCACGTGTCAGAGTTGAACCCGGGCCCGCTACATTGAGGAGTAAACCTCTATATATGGGCGCCCGCTCTACCAACTGAGTTATCCAGGCACCCAACATTTTTCTCTTCTGAAATGTCGCCTTCATTTTTGTTCTTGACAAGGGTTGCGTTAACTGAGTGCCTCGTCAACAACATAGCTTCATTGTATTCATCCCCTGACTAACTGAAGTAGAACAAATCAAATCAAATTAAAAACTACACAAAAGTGAATATCAAAAACTGCGGACGCCACATTTCTCAGGGCATCCTGCTCAACACAAAATAATCTGCCCTAAAACTAACATCCCAACACTTTGCATTGTAAATTAAGCAAAACAAATTAAGCAAAACCTCATTTAAAGTAAGGCTGGGAAATTTATCGATATTGTGATATGAGACTAGATATCGTCTTGATATCAGAATGTGGCATAAGTGTCGTCTTTTCCTGGTTTTAAAGGCTGCATTATAGTAAAGTTATGTCATTTTCTGAACTTACCAGACTGTTGTAACTGTTCTATTATTTGCCGTTACCCACTTAGTCACTATATACACATTACTAATGATTGTTTATCAAAAAGCTCATCGTGTAAATATTTTGTGAAAGCACCAATATTCAACACTACAATATCGTTGCGGTATCGGTATTGAGGTATTTGGTCAAAAGCATTGGGACATTTGATTTTCTCCACATTGCCCAGCCCTAATTTAAAGCATCTTCTAATACAGCTTACAAAATTGTTATTTTGTTTTTAATATGTAGCAGCTTCATACTCTCATAAAGGACAGGATCTTACAGTAAACCAATATAGCCAGTTGCTTGGCACTGGGGATGCCCTCATAAGTTATAAATAAGGATTGTTAGTTCTTTGATACATTGAATGTAGCAGTATTGTCGAAATTTCTTCCTAAAATGATTTATTTTCGCCCCGGATAAATGACAGCCTAAGAAAACACTGTTTTGAAAAAAATGCAATTGCTATGCTTGGTCTAGTGTGAACGTTTTTAAACTGGTCTTTGGTGTAGATGTTTACACTTTGCCTCGCCATTTCCAGCTGACTTCGTTCATACACTTTACCATATCAGTTTCAGTTTTCTTTGAGACTTCATCATCTCGTCACCCCAATAAACACATGAAAAAAAACAAGTGCACTGTTCCCCCTCCCACCACTACTAAAATGTGATCTGTCATATAAGCCTGTCATCCGCCACTCGGCTGAGTAGTAAATTTGCTGTCACACACTAGCAACTCTATTTGTTTTCATAAACATTTTAATCACGTTGCCATATTGCTTATTCCAAGTGTATGGCAAGGTATTGGAAAATGTGTGAAGAGCTAAGCTACCTACAGTAAATTACACTTAATTACACTGTAGCTAACGTCCCTGAATAACTTGACGGTGGCATGAGTAATCCTCAGCTGTTTTATTTTATACTGCTGCCTTGGAGCTTCAGACATGCTCAGGAAATGAAGCTTGTGTGGACACTTCCTTACTGTTTGGTAAATAAAAGAGCTAAAACTACTTCATTCAGAAAACAGCGGTGCAATTGAGAAGTGGTTAAACCTGTAACCCTTCTGCCACACACTGCCTGCAATAAAAGGTTGCACCCTGCAATTATGACACCTTGTTATTTGCAGTGCCTGCAAATAAAAGTGTGTCATAATGGCAAAGGCCGGTTTAAGCAGCTAGCATAAAATCAAACCGGTTTAGCCTCATACATCGGACCAAAACACCGGTGATACACAAAATCGACCCAACCTCTAGCTATTGCATTTTAGATTTACTAATATGAAGGTTACATACATCTGCAAATAAGGCAATGGAAGGTGGCCTTGACAGGCTACCTGGGCTTCTGTCAAGGTCACCGTCTCAGCTAGCCCAGCTATCTCCTGCATCGGCTGGCCAGTGCTTGGCAGGTCCTGAGCTGCCAGGACAAGCTCCTCCATCCGGTTAAGTACTTCTGTGTCATCCTGGACACGACTAGAGGAACAAGCCTAATGTACAAGTTACAACAATTTATATATTATGTCTATTTATAGTTTTAACAACAATTACTTGAATTAAATTAAAACTTGAATCAATCTATTAAAAGGTAATAAGTGTAATTTTAGGAAATGGAAGTTATCACTAATTTAAGATATTCAATATATATTTATGTAATAGCTAACTGCATTTTTTTCCCAGTAAGAAACAATTCTAGTTTACACCAGCACGCAGATGCCCAGTGTGTGTCAATGTCATGTAATATCCGTTGTCACCTTGGACAGTCCTGTTTTTGAGCTTTTGATCACACAATCTGTTTTTGTCCAGTTGTCGTTGAACCGTCCTTACAAGGTACAGTGAAATCAGTCACCAGTGTAAATTTAACTCTGAGAAAGTGTCCTCTATGAAAAGGGACCTATTTACCAGGCCCCCCATTTTGTGAAAACCAGAATTGTTATCGAAAAGTATTTGTTTGATGGCCAGATAACTATTGAAGGCAAGTTTATTTGTACAGTATAGCACAACAGAAAAATCATGGAAACACAAATGAGAAGAAACTACTTAATAATTGAAAAATAATAAAAAGAGAGAAATAAATACAACTCCTAATATTAGTTTTGAATAATCAGCACAAAAATGTTTATTCTTCAGAAGGACTTTCACTTAAGCAGGCTCCTTTACCAGAAAACTGCCAACCATGGGGCCCCTAAAAACTCTGGTGGCATGGTTTTTGGTCATTTAATTAATAGCAAAATCTCATTGCAAATTAACTTCTAAATTAGACTGGTTTTAACGACTAATCTAGATTGAATACATATTTAATAATAGTCAAGTTAATATATTTTCCAGGGTGCCCTTTTAAAGTTCTTGCATAATTTTAGTGATTTTATTGTGTTCGGTCAAACGTTCGGACTTTTATTGTGAAGGCAGGTACATACAGCTACCGGAAAAGATTCCGCGCCAAACACAGTAGTGGGGGCTGGACTACCCGTAAAGTCGGTTCATTGCCATAAAACATAAGCTTTAGTTTAGATAAATGTACCTGCCCGCCAAAACTTGTTGCTCAAGTTAAATACTATCGGTTGTCGTCTTTCGGACTGTTAGCTTAGTGTCGCCAGCAGCAACGCTTTGTGACGTTAGCGCTGGTCCCGACAACAAGGTAAACACCGTTTATTCTCTTCATTTTCACGCTTTGTACTGAGGTCATGACGACAGTCTGCTTGTACGCATGCATTGACGCTCTTTTGAACGACCAAAACTTATACAATAAATAAAACACTTTACAACAGTGATGCATGAGTAAAAGGACGTATTAGTAAAAAGCATGGCTTTATTGAGAGAACGTAAAAAGATACAAACAATGTTAGGGTTTCCGGAGTAACGTTACACACTTTTCATAATAAATCTGCGCCATTAAGAAACTAGCAGTGTCGAGACGAAACGAACGTGACTATGTTTTCTACTCAGATTATTTTTCACAGTATCCATATAAAAAAAAAAAAAAACCGAGTGCTCATACAAGAAACCCTGACAAGATTTTATTTTGAAGTAAAACATTTTTTCCGGTAGTCTGAAGCGGGCTCTCTGCAGCTGATTCAAACAACACAGCTCGCATTAGGCTCCCGGGTTTATTTGTTTTCCTCACACATCCAGCAGAATGGATCCTGAACGTAGCCCAAATAGTTCAGACGAAGTGACCGCCACGCCAGACCAACAGAACCCCAAATACCAAAGGAGTCTGAGGAGCCTTCATACGCTCACCACGAGGTTTGTCAGCATGTTACAACAAGCCGATGGCGGTGTGCTGGACCTCAAACAGGTAAGTGAGCCGCGACAGTCACAACACTGGAAATGTTTATCATATATTGACAATAAATACAATTACACTTTTAGATTTCTTCTTTTGTATTGTTTTATCAAACTTTGTCAGAAATGCGGGACTCTTGATACCTTAGTGTCTCTCTGTACTGTAACCAAACGTGAAAAACAAAGAAAAAGTTGGATTAGAACAGATCTAGATTTCTTAGCTCTCATGTTTTCATTTCACATTCCATTCCAGTGAAGACCTTTTAAACATTGCATTATATTACATTCATTTAGCAGAAGCTGTTTTTCTGAAAAGTTAAAGTTAATAAGTGCAATTAACTTCTATAGAAACAAAATGTGATCAATATTGTGGGTGCATCTTCAAGACAAGAAAAGTATGATGAGTGCCACAGTTTAAGTGCTTAATTGTTAGTATATTATTGAAAGCAAGGTTTGGATTTAGACACCGAGACGCGCGGGTTATAGACTGTGTGGACATTTGTGAAACAATTTTTTTATAGGATAAGGCTAAGAAGGCTTTTTTGTGTCCTTTTTTAGGCTATCGGTGTCCTGGCTGTTGGACAGAAAAGGCGAATCTATGACATCACGAATGTGCTGGAGGGTGTTGGTTTAATCTCAAAAATCTCCAAGAGCACTGTAAAGTGGAAGTAAGTCTTTAACCCTGTCTTGTCTGCATGCATTTTAATGGGCTTGTGTGTCAAGAGTGTGGTGCAAAATATGATTTACAATATAATACATGTGCTTTTTCTAAATAAGGGGTACAATGCCAGGAGAAAATGCACACGGGTCAAACGACAGACTGATGGAGTTGAAGTATGAGCTGGAGGACTTGGAGCAGAAAGAATGCATGTTAGACCAGCAGAAATCCTGGGTTGAACAGAGCATTAGGAACACAACAGAAGACTGCAACGAATATCCTTTTCACAAAAACATAGCAAAAGTGCACAAATGTATGTTTTTTTTGTTTTGTTTTGTTTAGGGTAAAATCTTTTCCTGCTTTTAAAAGTAACATTTGCACTGAAAATGACATGTCGGACAGCATTTTTCACATATTTATTCAGAATTTGTAGTCTTTTATGACACAAATGCTGTACTTTCTTTGGCCTAATCATTTATAATGAACATATCTGTAATGCAGGCCTGCTACTTTCTGACACACTGACATCATCCTGATCTCTCCTCAAACTTACCCAATATTTCAAGTTGAACTTTAACTTATTCAACTCTGACCTATGTGAATCATGAAGACATCTGCAACTGCTTCAGTGGTAAGTTACATTTACTCTTGTGTACATTTTTGTGTCAACATATATTTTTGAAATTCCACGTAGAGAAGCAGTGAGAGTCAGTAGAGCGACGTACACATCCGAGCCCTGCTTTTCGACAAATATGTCCTCGCCACATTTCTTCCTTCTTCATCTCTGCGGCTGATAATTTGCACTGCTTGATGTATCTGTAGAAACCCTCAAAAATTCAAGATAAAAAAACATTATATTCCAACCGTTTAAATCTAAACATACATGAAAACATGGGCAATGGGGACTTTTCATGAAATAGTCATGAAATAAATCTAAAAATGATTCCTCATTGATATTTCTGCAATATTAAAAAATGTGTTGGGACAATTTTAATCTCATGAACAGGCAAGATGTTGAATTTTTTAATGATTGTAGAATTGTTGTTTTGCTGATTCCCTGTATTTTCCCAGACCAGTGTTTCTGAAACTTTTAACACCTGGTACCACTTCCGAAAATATTAGCCTCTCTAAGTACCACCATAATGGCCCACGTTAAAATAGAGTGGCACCTACCCTATTTAGCCACGGACAGTTCATGCAGGAGGCAGGGTCATTCCTAAAAACAATATTTATTGATGACACCCACAGCCATGCTGTAACTTTACTTTCTCCATCCCACTCTAACTGAATCAAAACTCCAGACTCGGCTCATATTTCCTTACTGTTTTACATCATTTGCTGCTAGCAGGTGCTCTGGAGACTTCTGCCGCTGCTTAAAGCTCCATTGTGTAATTTTTTTGAGTTGACAAAAAACAAAAAAAACCTTTTGTTCTTTCACAAATAGGTACTCATTCATGTGTAACTACTTCCACCAACTAATCAAAGTATTCTCGTAAGCATAGAATCTGCCATTCAGAATACATACGAGCGACTTGCTCGAATGGCTGCAGCCATGTTGGGCCTCCATCTTTAAAATACATTTGCCAAAGAGGGACATACCTTCGCATTTCGCGCTTTTACACTCAGTGGCAAATGCCAGGGGGAGATTACTCACTACTGCTGGCAGATTTAAAGCCTATTCTCTAGGACATGTAACAGAGTCGTCAAGGAAGTTAAAAAGAGAATTAAAACGACAACGCAACAGGCAAAGCAACAAAACCAAAGTTAATACCAGAGTGGCTTTTCCAAGATGGAAAGAGCTCGTAAGGAGCAAGGATTTTAAAAGGGACACTAAAGTAACGTAAAACTATTACACTGGAAGGAGCCATCACGGACGAAGTTGTACTTCTTGGAATAAAGAAATATAAAATAAATAAATTCATTTAAAAACAATATTAAAGAAATACTACAGACCTTCCAATAAAAGTAGTTAAACTACTAAAAGTAATTTAAAGTAAGTGTTTGTCTATATCAGCGATTCCATCCTAGCACCATTAGAGGGAGCATGTGTATCACCAGTGGTACTTGTACCACAGTTTGAGAACCAGTGACTAATATCAACAGCAGTAAAAACCACAAGCTGACATTGTTGCAGTTTTTTAGCATGGGGCAAAAAGAGCCAATAACATTTTACTTTTAATACAAAAGACCAGATTGAATTATTGTCATTTGAAAAGATATCTACTCACTTCTTTCTCCAGGCCATAATCTCTTGGCAGTACGAGCACCATCTGGCACACAGCTAGATGTTCCCATTCCCAAAGCTGTAAGTCCTGCATCTCTGCAAGCTGCTGTAATTTCTTCTTAGTTTGCTTTCTTTAATTCAGATGAGATGATCTAGTATATGCACCGCATACATCTTCTTTCAGGTCCAGAACAGCCCAGCAAAGTATCAGATCCATCTGAAAAGCATCAATGGACCAATAGATGTTGTACTTCTTAACAAACTCTCTGTCAGCTCGGTTCCTTTCGCATTGCCAGTCCCACCGCCAGAAGAACTTTTACTGAACGCCAAACCAGCCATGTCCACTTCAGTTGAGACAGAAAGCAGCATCGCCCCATGTCAGGCTTCAGCTCATGCCAAATATGGCACCAAATCTAAACGGACGGACACGGAGGACATGCGACAGCACCTTCGGTCATCATGTATGAAGGCTCAAAGAACTAATGCGTCTGAATGTAAGTGTTGACGTTTGTACAATTTCTGAAGTGTGTTTTTGTCAGAATGACAAGGTAAAGCTCAATTTTAGCTTGAGCTTGACCCCTTGCCAGATTAATCTAAAAACAACAGTCGATTAAATGTGAAGTTAAAAACAATTGGTTAGGGCTGGGTATCGTTCATAATATTTGATACCAATAACATTAATAATAAATAAATTACAACATTATGCCACAAATCTTTTTATTTATTTTTCAGCTCTAGCCCTACTACAACACGTGTAGTAACATGACTATGCGTAACGTAGAGTTCTTCCTGCGTGTCTCTACGACATGTAACGTTATAGAGCCAATTAGCAGCATTATTAGATCTTGGTAGAAGCATGCTCCATGCTTAGTGGCTCACTGCCACTGCTAAGATTTGCTCCTTTAAGGTCCCATGACATGATGCTCTTGGATGCTTTTATATAGACCTTAGTGGTCCCCTAATACCATATCTGAAGTCTCTTTCCCAACTGCCACTTTGCTTGTTTGTAAGCCGCCTCTCTCCTCTCTCTCTCTCTCTCTCTCTCTCTCTCTCTCTCTCTCTCTCTCTCTCTCTCTCTCTACAGGGAACAGAAAAGTGTAAGCAGTTATAACAAAACAAACAAAAAAGAAAAACAAACAAAACAAAACCGGAACAGTGTATTTACAGATAAGCGAGCTGCAACAGGTGGGTTTTTAGTCTAGTTTTGAACAGGGGGAGAGAGTCGAGATTGCGGAGGTCAGGTGGGAGTGAGTTCCAGAGCTGGGGAGCAGAGCGGCTGAAGGCTCTGTTCCCCATGGTGACAAGTCGGGCTGGGGGGACAGTGAGGTGGATAGAGGAGGAGGATCTGAGGGAGTGGGAGGGGGCGGCAATGTGTAGGAGTTCTGATAGATATGGAGGAGCAAGGTTATGGATGGCTTTGAAAGTATGCAGAAGGATTTTAAATTGTATTCTGAATTGAACTGGAAGCCAATAGAGCTGCTGAAGGACCAGGGTTATATGATGAAAAGAGGGGGTTCTGGTGATGACACGAGCTGCTGAGTTCTGAAGAAGTTGAAGTTTATGGAGGGATTTTTGAGGAAGGCCAAAAAGGAGGGCGTTGCAGTAGTCAAGGCGGGAGGTGACGAGGCTGTGGATAAGGATGGAGGCAGTGTGAGTGGTAAGGGAGGGACGTAGGCGGTTGATATTGCGTAGGTGTAAGTATGCAGACCGGCAGATATAATTTATGTGTGACTGAAAGGAGAGAGAGGAATCGAGAATGACGCCTAGACTCTTAACCTGAGGGGAAGGGGAGACCAAGGAGTTGTCGATTGGTAGAGTGAAACTATTGATTTTGGATAGGGTGGATTTGGTGGCTACGAGGAGGAGTTCGGTTTTATCACTGTTTAGTTTAAGGAAGTTTGAGGTGAACCAGTCTTTTATTTCAAGTAAGCAGATAGTAAGGGAAAAGTGGGGGAGCGAGGAGGTGGGTTTGCTGGATAAGTAGAGCTGGGTGTCGTCTGCGTAACAATGAAAATTAATGTTGAATTTGCGGGAGATATTGCCAAGGGGAAGTAGGTATGTGATGAAAAGGAGGGGGCCAAGAACTGAACCTTGTGGGACGCCAGTAGTAACAGGGGAAGGGTGGGATGTGAAGGATTTGAGTTGAATAAACTGAGTGCGGTCGGAGAGATGTGAGCGGAACCAGTCAAGAGGGGTGTGAGAGATGCACACACCCCTCACACAGATTGGCCCAATTGAAATTTAATTTTCTCAAAGGCAGAGCAGATGCCCAGGGCTTGGTTTATACCTGTCACCATTTCTAGCCACTGGAGGACCAAAGGCAGGCTGGGGGAATGCATATTAATGTTAAAAAAAAAAAAACTGAGTGAAATTTTCATGCCATGGGACCTTTTTTTAAGCATTGAAATTGGATATTGAATGATGCAGCATTTTACAGACACTTAATACTTTAAAGGCAATTCAGTGCCTAAAAGTATTGAATTTGGTACCCAGCCCTACAATTTATTCACTGTATATATTTATATCCCTGATTAACTGGTCAATACAACATTACTGTCGGTAAATTTGCTCTTAGTGCTGTGCACCTGATATGAAGTGATCAGGATATATAACAGGCGTCAAGCTCTTCCTTTACTGACACTGGTTTATCGTTTATACATCACAGTGTAATGCCTTTATGTAATGCCTTGTGCGTGTTTCTTTCAGTGCCGAGGGCTTTTACATGTGTGTTACATGAGGTTTAATAACAAAAAAATTAAAAACCATTTGTTGCAGATTTAGCAAAGGAACTGCGGGACCTACTCCACCCAAGCAAAGGTAGGGCCCTTGTATCTTATTAATGTTAAGTAAATTGTGATTGTGTTTTGTCAGTTTATTTGACTGTTGCAGATGTTTGAAGTATGCTTTTCCTCATTTTATAGAGGTAATGAAAGCAGATCTGATCACAAAGCTTATGTCCTCTGAAGGTAATTGCACCTTATTACCTGGCTGTATATATTCATATCTAACAAATATTGATATTTGTATTAATCACGTTTGACTCTGCTCTTTAGTTTTTTCTCCACTCCATCGTTTATCTCCGCCTCCGTCCGACCGTGAATATGTCTACAATCTGGAAGAGACTGAAGGCTTTCTGTGTCCTCTTTGACATCCCTGTGCTCGATGTTTGACCATGTGTTTGAAATGTGTTGAGGACTTTAAAAATAATCATTCGTAAATGTACATAGTTGTCTGTTTTTAAAGTTATTTGATTATGACAAATAATAAACAAATTATTTTAAATATAGTGTCTACCACACACACACACACACACACACACACACACACGTATACATATATTTCACATGAGAATTTAACTTTTTGGTACTAGAATAATCATTTAATAATTCAATCACTAAATCAATTGTGTAATGAACATAGAAACGTATCTTTTTAGATAAAACGGATATTGATAAAGTTTTCCTTTGGGGCAATAATTTGAAGTTGGAAAATAATGTAATAAAATGCAATATATTTAAAATCGCATTAATATGTTGTGATAAGTATCGTGATATTGTATGGTGTGGCCTCTTGTGATTCCCACCCCTTTTGTTGAGTATACTCAGACGGTCATGTCCTCCATGCAGAGCAGTCCCGGAGCTGGTTACTGAATGCCCAGCAGTCTGTTAGGAGAATAGCTCAACTGCAGTTCAGTCCGATCTCTTTGGAAGAAGCGAAACCGTTGTTCTTATCCTCCTAAAGGCATAGCACTTCACTGCATACACACATCAAAAAGCATAGCACCAGAATGAGGGCATGAGGTACCGGAGTCTGGAAAATGAATGTGAAATTATATTTATACATCATTATCTGTATTTTAGGATACATTCATTTCATATTCAGTCTTAATAGTGACTTTAAGTAATGTGTTTTAAATAAGGCTATTACTCTCAGACTGTATATTTTTATAAAGTCTGTGGTATTACCATATATGTGAAATATATTTTCTCTGCAAACCAGATAATAAAAATTGTGTCTTTACTATACACATCAAAGCCAGTTTTTTTGTAATCTGTCTTTGAAGCTCTAGATGAAATACGCTGTAGTAGGATAACACATACGGTTTATTAATGTAAAATGTTTCTATATCATATAAATCAGGGCATCAAAGTCAAGGATATTAAATGTTTATGTAATATAAAAATGAATTGGCCAGTGCTGCTCCAAAAGACAACAGTACAGATATTGTCCGTGACAGTGGTGTTTGGCTCATACCAAAACTACATCGGTTTAAAGATTAAACGATGCGTTTTGTAGCTAGTTTAGTGAGTTTTGCTCAAAACTGATGTCCATGAAATGGGAGGGAGGACATGTTATAGTGTCATCCAAGGTCCAACTGTATTTAAATTAGGTTATATAACATTTGAGAGTTAAGTTAACGGATTTAAAATTTAAGGTATTCATTGGGTGTCATCGTCAATTCAAGTCTGATTTACAGCTTGTTTCTGTAGAACTTTTTGTACAAATCATAACACAACGTAAGATATTTTCTCTTATTTAAGGAATTGAGTGCGTTTTTGGCTCTTATGCTATCAAATCAATAAAATGTATAATCTTGCCCTTCTGTATCAGAAATAGAAGGGAAAGTGTAAAATAGCATAACATAGAAGATCCTCAAAACCTCTCAAGTAAACCTAAAAATTGTAATTATTGTACATACAGTAACGTTACTTGAGTAAATGTAGTTCTTTTCATCACTGATTTTTATTGAAACCTCCTTGTGTGGTTTCACTGGAGAGTCGGTGGTGATGCAGATCGCCCCCTCCTGGAGGCCAGAATTTATTTTCCTAGGAGGGCGAGCACCTCAATACGTCCACGGGCGAGCACCGGGGAAGGCATGGTCCGTCCTACTCTCCCTCTGATTGGCTACCAGCGCTCTGGATTGCGTTGGTTAGATTTAGGCAAGCGAATTGTAATTGGTTAGGGTTAGGGTAAGAAGGGCATGGTAAGCCAATCAGAGGCGGAGTAATGCAGAGTAGGGCGGAACATGCCGTTTCTATCCTGGGAAAAAAAGAATCTTGGTCTTGTGTTGCTATGACAACGCATGTTTGAGACTCTAGTCTTGATAGACTTGTCTGAGTTTAGCTAAGTGCTTACTGATGTGCTAGCTAGCTTGTCAAAACTACCGAAACGCTCCCGTCTACAAGTGTTATTTGCGCAATATATACGATGGTGAGCAAATCGTTTTTTTTTTTTTAATTAATTCATCACAACCATGTGGGTTCATAGTAAGCTGTGACAGTACAGTACAGTAAATAACGTTAGCCGTTAGCCCAGGCCCCTGTTTTGTGTTTCTCATGTGTTATCATTAACGTTACATTAACAACAATGTTAAAGATAGAGACTATGCTACTAGTAAGAAATAGTGTTATCTTGTTTGTATTATTTTGACTTTTGTCTAGCCTCCCAAAAACAAAGGCTCAAGTAAAAAGCCTGCTAAAGCAAAAACGCCCACTCTGATAGATGGCCTTACCAAGGAGGAGATGTCCAAGGAGCAGGTCAGAGCTTAAGTGTTTTTTTCGTATTATTATTTTTTAAGTGTAACGTTAGAGTGATGCTTGAATGTTTTATATCAGAAGGAAAGACATGTTCCTGCACATTAAAGCAAGTTGGTTTTGCACTTCCATACATCTGGGGGACTCCCAAGAGACAGGTTTAAACAATGGTTAAAAAACTAGGTCAAGATATCCTGACTTTCAGTTGTATGGGTCAAGGTTTCAAAACAATGGATAGGCCGACTACCTGGTGCATCCCACTTCTCTTAAATTGCATTCCAGGCTCCTCCACTTGCCTCCCTTCCTTGCATCTCAGTCTGTCCCACAAAGGATGCATGGGAGAGACAGGAAATCCTGGGGAGGGGGGAAATGAGGAAATGGGTTTTAGAGGGATTAGATGTCCTTTCCTTACGTCACATTAATTTGTGGAGCTATCAAATATTGATGAGAGATTAGGGATGGATCTCATTTCACTTATTTGATAGCTCTTAGGTCCTTGGCTGAACCGGAAGTTCTGTCCCTCCTTTGTAAAGGCCGTCTCAAAGCTCTTTTTCCTGCCCCGAGGAGCAACAGTGTGCATTGAGGAGGGATCTCTGAGAGCCATGAGCGAGGATGTGCGAGAGCAGCCTTCCTGGAAGTGGCAGCTGAAGGCCGTTGCTAATTCCACCCATACAGCTGACGAATTCATGTTACATTTCAAAGGAAAGGACGTCTCATCCCTCTAAAAACACATTTCTTCATTTCCTCTCTCCTCGCATGACTTCTTCCCTCTCTCCCGTGCTTCCTCGGTGGGAAGGACTAAGACGCGAGGAAGGGAAGCAAGTGGAGGAGCAGAGGATGCAATTTAAAGGAAGTGAGATTCAACTTAATTGTCAGAGCCTCCCTGCCTGATACATTTCTGTCAAGCTCAAACCCCCCAGTTTTTATTGCAGGCATTTTGTCTCAGACTTTCCTCCAGAGCCACAGAACAATGGTGGCCTTTCCGAATTCCCAAATTTGTACATCCTCAACTCCTCGATCCTCCAGCTTGTGACTCGGAAATATTTCTCAGCGAGCCGTGTTGAAGGACGTCCCAATTCCTTAAACGCACATCGAGGAGCAAGGAGGCTCCCCGGAGGAGCTATAATCGAGGATACACCGATGTATCCTCTGCGGAAGTCTTTTTTTACCTGTGGCATGTAAACAAAAAGGCCTGACATGGAGAGAGACATTCGAGAAACAGCAGATGATTATTTCAGAAGTAAAAGATTTAGTTCTGCTTCCTCTGGCTATAACTAGCTTAGTTTAGCTGCGTGAAACATGTACAAGCAGCCACTCTAATCTTTAAAGTAAATCATTATAGAAAACATTCTAAATACTTATACAATAAATCCTTTAAAAAAATGGATTTAGATAAACAGCTGATGTATGCATCAACAATAGATGGAAAGAGTGTGTTTGTGAGCACATACTATACTGTACATTACTTCTTTTTATACAAACATTTGTAGTGTTGTAGCTTATAAAGGCTTTAGCCCATTTATTGTGCATGTAGGCCTATATTATACATATATAAATAGCCTGTGTGTGTGTGTGTGTGTGTGTGTGTGTGTTAAATAAAGAAAATAATAATCTATTAACCCCCGTTCGTTCTTATCACTTTCTGCCCTGTTGTAAGCTGAATTCATAGTAAATATAGAAGTTGTCATGAACACTGTTCTGCTCATCTGACAGAGATCATAAAATACAGCGTATAACAGAACAATGAACAGCTGATGCAGCTGTTCCATACATCTTATTTAATTGACATCACTTTTAAACGACCGCTGCAAAGCGAAGATGTCTTACGTTTGTTAAATACCTGTTGCCTCAATTCCTCTCTCTTCGAGTCTCTTCCATAAACTCATTGGCCCAAATCTCCTATGGGCGGGACTAAGGCGCAAGGAGAGGAATGAAGGAGAGGAATCGGGGATGCAAAAACTGGTAATTGGGAAAAGGCTACAATGTCTGATTTTACAGTGTGCCTACTGTGAATGGTAAATTGGACTTTGACATGCACAATGGGTTGAGTACCCCTTCAGGTTAAATTAGGCAATAAGCTTTTTTAATTAATTTACATTGTTTGGCTCAGATATGACCACACTAAAATATATTTCTGTATTTGAAGCTGGAAGAGCACATTGTGCGGCTTCGAGAGCAGCTGGACAGAGAGAGGGAAGAGAGAAACTACTTTCAGCTGGAGAGGGATAAGATCCATACCTTTTGGGAGATCACAGATCGACAATTGGAGGAGGTCAAGGCTCAAAGGAAAAACTTTGATAAGGACATTGAAGAGGCTGAGGGGCGTCACCAAGTTGAGATCAAAGTAAGGTTATTACACAAGTTCTGTAGCTACCCAGTGAAACTGCAGTGTAGTTTGTTATTTGTGAAGATTATACATGGACAGATTTAATGATTGAATCCATTTTATATTGATAATTTTTCCCCATTAGGTGTATAAACAGAAGATGAAGCATCTCCTGTGTGAGCACCAGAACATGATCTCTGAGTTGAAAGCAGACGGGTTAGTCTCCACTCAGGTGATGCAGAAAGAACAAGAAGAATTAGAGAATCAGTTTCATGAGGACATGTTCACCATCAGGGTCAACATGC